>NC_050578.1:126111325-126411325 GCF_011100635.1 Trichosurus vulpecula | reverse complement strand
CTCTTCCTATGATCCAGGCTGGCTCCCACCCTGTTGTCACTTCTCCTGTCAACTTCCTAATATGTCTTAGCCAGAAAAATTACTTACTCTGACTTTTATTGGCCCTGCTACTCCAAAATTAAAAATATTTTTAAAGAATATTTTTGATTCATTTACATTTTCAGGAAGAAAATTTTTATGATCTGATAAGGATTAAGATATCTTTAATCTGTGTGTGAAATTAAATCTAGACAATATTTATAATCAATGAATTTCTAATAAAGACAGACAAGAAAATCTTCTTAAAAACGCAAACTAGTTTTTTTTATTGTACTACATTTTATTGTACCTTTCAGTTAATAAATAAAAATATATAGATTTTTGTTAAAAAGAATATATTTTAGATAGTGGATTAGAAACAGAGACTTCACTGAACTCTCCCTCCAAACCCCTCCAAATATTTGTGAAAAATGACTCACAGTGGTAGCAGCTGCTTCCTGAGCTCCAGGTCCACAGATGGTGGGGGATCAAGTTGCTGATGAGAGTGGGATCACAAGGACCTTTTTGCTGGCACTGAGGCAGGATTCTCTTGCTTTGCCCTGCTTCAATTTGGGTCACAGTCCTTAATGGCAATCCTGAGTTGAGGAGGAGGGCTGGTCTGGCAGAGCTTGTGGTGGCTATGGAGATGGAGTTATCTTCACAGTTCCAAGGCAGAAAACAGTGCTTGGGGTTACTCACAGAGCATGGCACAGGCCAGGAGAAAAGTAAAAGCCTCTCCTTGGATCATACCACCTCAAAAGTACTGAAAATATACAGGTGCCTAGAAATAGCTCTGAAAACAGCTGTGTAAAACCCTTGAAGATTGGGGAAGAGCATTTTCCACTCTGAAAGCAGAGTCATACCTTGAGAAAGACCTCAAAGTCCAGTAATTGGCTGGGAAAATGAGCAGATAGTGTAAAAAACTCAGACTATAGAATCTTACTTTGATTTCAAAGATCAAAACATTCAACCAGAAAAAGAAAAGAAAATCAAAACTCCTACATCAAAACCATCCAAGAAAAAATATATGAATTTCTCAAAGGCCATGGAAGAGCTCAAAAATGATTTTGAAAATCATGTAAGAGGAACACAAGAAAAATTGGGAAAAGAAATGAAAATGATGCAAGCAAATCATGAAAAATAAGTCAACAATTTGATAAAGGAAACCCCCAAAAATACTGAAGAAAATCACACCTTAAAAATAGACTAACCCAAATGGCAAAACGTGTCCAAAAAGTCAATGAGGAGAAGAATGCCTTGAAAAGCAGAGTTGGCCAAATGGGAAAGGAGGTCCAAAAGCTCACTGAAGAAAATAGTTATTTAAAAATTAGGATGGAGGAAATGGAAGTTAATGCCTTTATGATAAATCCAGAAATTATAAAACAGAACCAAAAGAATGAAAAATGTAGAAGACAATGTGAAATATCTCATCGGAAAAACCACTGACCTGGAAAATAGATCCTGGTGAGATAATTTAAAAATTATTGGACTACCTGAAAGCCATGACCAAAAAAGGGGCCTAGACATCATCTTTCAAGAAATTATCAAAGAAAACTGTCCTGATATTCTAGAACTAGAGGGTAAAATAGAAATTGAAAGAATTCACAGATTGCCTCTTGAAAAAGATCCCAAAAGGAAAACTCCTAGGAATATTGTAGCCAAATTCCAGAGTTCCCAGGTCAAGTAGGAAATATTACAAACAGCCAGAAAGAAACAATTAGAATATCATGGAAACCCAATCAGGATAGCACAAGATCAAGCAGCTTCTACATTAAGGGATCAAAAGTCTTGGAATATGATATTCCAGAGGTCAAAGGATCTAGGATTAAAACCAAGAATCACATACCTAGCCAAAATGAGTATAATACTTCAGGGGAAACCTGGATATTCAATGAAATAGAGGACTTTCAAATGTTCTTGATGAAAAGACAAGAGTTGATGAGAAAATTTGACTTTCAAATACAAGAATCAAGAAAAGCATGAACAGGTAAGCAGGAAAGAGAAATCATAAGGGACTTAATAAAAGTGAATTGTTTATATTCCTATATGAAAAGATGATATTTGTAAGTCATGAGACCTTTCTCGGTATTAGAGTAGTTAAAGGGAATATGTACGTATGGGTATATATATATATATATATATATATATATATATATATATATATATATATGTATGTATGTATGTATGTATGTGTGTGTGTGTGTGTGTATGCGTGTGTTTGTGCATAGTAATATATTGGGAGAAGGAGAAAGGGAGAGATAGAATGGAGTAAATTATCTCACATAAAAGAGGCTAGAAAAAGCTGTTATAATGGAAGGGAAGAGGGGGGAGGTGAAAGGGAATGACTGAACCTTACTGTCATCAGGTTTGGCTTAAAGAGAGAGTAACATATACACTCAACTGGATATCTTACCCTACAGGAAAGTAGGAAGAAAGGAAATAAGGCATGTGGGGGAAAATGATAGAAGGGAGGACAGATTAGAGAAGAGGGTAGTCAGAAGCAAACACTTTTGAAAAGGGCCAGCATCAAAGGAGAAAATTGAATAAATAGGGGTTGAGATAGGATAGGGAAAAGTAAATTTAGTCTTTTACAATGTAAGTATTATGGAAGTGTTTTGCATAACAACACATATATAAGCTTTATTAAATTGTTTTTCTTCTCTATGAGGGTGGGTGGGGAGGGAAGAAGGGAAAGAATTTGGAGCTCAAACTTTTAAAAACAAATGTTAAAAATGTTTTTACATGCAACTGGGAAACAAGATATGCAGGCAATGGGGTATAGAAATCTATCTTGCCTTGCAAGAATGTAAGCAGGAAGGAGATAGGGAGAGGAGATAGAAGGAAGGGCAGACTGGGGTAAGGGGTAATAAGAATTCATTCCATTTTGGGGTGGGGGAGAGGGGAGAGATGGTGAGAAAATTTGGAACTCAAAATCTTGAGGAAATGAATGTTGAAAACCAAAAATAAATAAATTCAAATGTTAAAAAGAACATATTTGATTTAGCTAGAACTGTGTAATTTTCTTAAAAATGTAATAATAGCTGGCACTGTGATTAGGATCTCTAGAAGTAAGCTCTTTAATTGGAGGTAGTTTTCATCATATCTGCATTGCTTTCAGATTTGCGGTTTTATTTTAAAACTAGATTTGTGTATAATGTTTATAATCAGACTAGATAGCATGAGGGTAAGATGTTCCATATTTCAATGGTCTCAAATTCCATCAAGTTATAAGAACCCTGTTCTGAGGAAGATGAGATTTGGATTAGAATGTAAGTTTCCTGAAGACAGTAAATTTTTTAAAAATTTGTATCTTTAGTACTTAGAACCTAGGAATCACATAATAAATACTAATTGACTTGAATCCTGCTTGCCCCAGTAAGGAGTAATGGATGGAAGGCATGCAGATTTAGACTCAGTGCAAGGAGGAAAAAAAAGAAAAATATATTCTTAATAAATAAAAATGGCTTGCAGTACCTTGAGAGGTACAGACCTTCTTATTTATGGATGTCTCCAAGAAGAAGGTGGAGGGGACTAGAGCTGCAAATAATCACAGGGTAAACAAATATTTGTTCCAGGCTGCAAATATATTGGGGAACACTTCTCTTTCTCTTGTATACTAGTTCTTTGCAGGCCCACTTGTATTCAGTATGGTTCTTCCCTTGCTAGGCTTCTAATACCTCCTCTCAAAGGTCCCATGGCCATCATATTATTCTATGAAGGCCTATAGCTACCCTAGTGCAGTTATATTCCTACACTAACCAGGGTAGGTTGCCTGAATCATTAGATCAGAAACATTAGAAGTCTCTCTGTTAGTCATCTCAGAATCTGTTTGGCATCTATCCCCGTTCAAATTAATTTCTTCAAGGTGTCAGCATGCCAGGTTACATTTTAGTAAATGAGATTGAGTTAGGGATCATACAGATAAAATTCATGTTCAGGATGGGTGGTTTATAAGGACTTTGGTTTAGAGGTCCCTTAGAAATCTAAGAGCTTACGTTTCCTCATAATTTCAATCATGTAACAAGGAATTCAACTCTGGATGATTTGCATGAGACTCTCCTAACTGGTGGAAAAATCATGAGCCCGATGCTTCATGATTATACAAAGAGTCGAGTTGGCCTGATATGTTGAGGGAGAAGAGATCCTCTTGCTTCAAGAGAGGACACATGTCATTCCAGATCAATTTTGGGGAGGAATCCATAAAGGACAGTCTTTGAAAGGCATATATGGATGGAAATTTGGCCCCCAGCATGTCCCAGATTTCAAGCCTGCTTCACTAGAGGCTGAGGGGAATTTCTGCTTTGGTAAGATTAGGGACTCTTTCTCTTAATTAAGTTGAAATGTCTCACTCTCAGTGGGAGAGCTCATTTAATCTGTCTATTGTCTGTTAAATTCTAATCTGTATAACTTTTTTGGTATCTCTTCGCTACCTAGATGGATGGATGATTTTATTCATTCTTTGTGGCATCCTTTGTGTAATTAGCATTTGATGGGAAAGAGTCAAATCTTTGGATATATGATAAAAAACATTCATCTTTAAGGGACAGTGGCCAGAGAAGCAGCTTTAACCTAATTATCATTTCCCCTAGATTAACAATATTTAGGAGGACAGCTAAATAAAATTCAGCTACTCCACCCCTGGTTCTTTGAAGGGCAAAACAGCAATCTCCTGCTCCCCTTCATTCAGTCTCCCTTGGTATGGAGTGGCTGAGGTATCAAAGACAGCTACCTTTCCATGCCTCTTCAAAAGAAGCATTTGGTTTTATGTATAAACTTCATAGGTAAAAAATGACATAATTCATGTAGTTTTACGCATAATTTTCGTAAGCAAAAAAAAAAAGAAAACATGAGACACTTGTAAAGTGTGTAGTCTCTTAAGTTTAGTGCTCTGGACTTTATGTATTAGAAAGAAGTTAAAGCAAACAAAAAGAACTCCAAAAATTTAAATGGACATTTGTTCTGACAAACATTGATGATTGAAAGCATTCAGCAATTAAATCTACGCAAATAAGATGCAATGTTTGAGGATATGATTGATTTCAACCAAGCTGATTCCTTCCTGCTTGAATTCAAGACATGTTTTACTTGAGCAATAAACAGACAATAAATGAATTGTTTATTGTATGTACTTGTCTGAAAGAGCAAGCTTGTCCTTCGCTAAATTTCCTTAGAATGCTTCAGAGAACACCCCACACTTCCCTGACATTGCGATTATGGCGTATCGACTTATGGTAAATTGGTTAAAATTTAATATATTTTAAAAGAAGCATAATGTTTAACCCATATTAATGTAGTTAAGAGAGGAAGCCTGGCATAGTAGACAGTATGATGAACTTGAATTCAGGAAGAACTAGTTTCATCTTCTGTCTCAGACATTTATTTGGCTACCTGTTTTACCCTGACCTAGTCACTTAGTTCTCTGATCTTGTTTACTTATCTATAAAATGGGGATATAATAACAGCAACAAATTCATCAGGTTAATCACATGAAAGGATTATACATATAATTTATATCTATGTATCTGTAATCTCTATCTTTCTATGTATGATTTAATTTGATCAGGTGAAATTGGTTTCATATGAATATGAATATACAGATATACATATATGTGTATTTATACGTGTATGACTATATTGATTATGTATTATACATGTACGTATACAAAATGCTTTGCAGAACTTCATGTGCCATATAACGTAAACAATTGTTATTTTGATGTTAATATTAATTTTATAAAATATATAACAGATGAATTACTTGATGTTACTTATTGAATAAAATGTAAGTCATTCTCATCATTATGTTTAAATTTTAATAAGTTAAAATTTTATTTCTTTGCTAAAAATCATAATTTAAAAAAAGTCCATTTCAAATAATTTTTTGCCATTTTATTTCTGGAAACTTTTACTAAAATAATTAGTCCTAGCTCAAAGACAATTACTGAATTCATTCAAAATAGACTCTAGTTTGCTTGCCAATGTGAAGCTTAAGATGTAAACTTTAAAAAAAAGAAGTCAAATAAGATCATTTAGTGCAAAGTAAAGCATCAAGTTGAACATTTGAAAGGGGAAAAAACAAACATAAATTCCACACAACTGCAGGAACTGGTCTTCATATTTTATTTTTAAATTCATATTATGAAGAAACCTTTGTCAAATATCCTTAGAATGTAAAACCCTGACACTGTTAAAAGTGTATCATTGGGAGTCATTTAAAGCCCTCGATATTATAAATGTAGTAAGGATCCATTTCAGTTCCTTTAACAAGGGTTTACTGTACATCTACTTCATGTTTGACCCTAAGGCCCCAAGAGTCAGAGAGGGAACAGGAGAGAAGGAATGAAAAAGGGGAGGAAGACAAATAAAAATGTTGTAAATTATGGCCCTGGAAGGACAAAGATGATAGAAAACCATACAATAATTGAGACAATACATGTGCCCAGAAAATAGTTAAGTAACAAGAGGAGTTAGTTTAAGGTTTAATGGCAAAAATGAAAAGTAAAATAATCAGTACTCTAGAAGTTTAGAGGCAGGAGGAACCTGATTCTTCCCTGCCTCAGTTTCATTCCATTCAGCATATGATAGTTAATCATGAGAATTGTCTACAGTGGTGATTCTTCCAGGAAAACAAGGACGCATGTGTCTTGAATGTTAATGTTTCTCAACTCAAAGTTGCAACCTGTATTCAACTACTATGCATGTGGGTAACTTCCTTTATGCAGCATGGAGCATTGTACAAATTCTACACTGGAACTTATTGGTTTATAGGCTTTGATCTGAAAGTGACATCAGAGCCAGGTAGGACATATAATGTAGAGCATGTCTGGCCTAGAGTCAGAAAGAGATGCATTTAAATCTGAACTCATACACTAAATATGTGACCAAGGACACATCATATAACTCTGCCTGAGTTTCATCAAGTATAAAATAAGTAAAAAAAAAATACCACCTATTTCTGTGGGTTTTGGGGAGGATACAACAAAATAAGATTTTTGTAAAGTATTTTACAAACCTTAAAGTGCTACGTGAATGCCTGGTGTTGTTATTTTGATTAGCATTATTAATATTAGTAATTGTAGCAGTAGTAATAGCACCAGCAGCAGCTGTAGCAGCTGTAGCAGCAGCAGCAGCAGCAGCAGCAGCAGCAACAACAGTAGTAGCAGTATCAAGTCCAATTCCCTCAATTTACAGATGTGGATACAGTGGCCCTGAGATGATTAACTCAAATTCACAAAAGAAGAAAGTAGCCAAGGATCCATTTGACCCCGGGTCCTCTGAGTCTACAATGTGATAGATTTAGATTTAAATGCCTATATTTAGAGTTGAAGGGACCTTACAGGTCATTGGATTCAATCCCCTTATTTATTGAATTTGGAATTGCAAGAGAGCTTGTCATTTGCCCAGATACATACAGATAGTAAGTAAATATCCAGATCTTCTAGACTTTATGGTTCAGGAGTACGCGTTGCCTAGTCTCTGACATGTCGTTTACATGTGGCCTTTTTCTGATCCTCTGGCTGTGACTCATTGGATTAATACTCCTATAATATTTCTAAGGTCTACCCTTTTGTCTGTGGCTTCTTTGAACTCAAAATTGGTTATAATGAGAAGATAGGATATTACAGACAGGGAGAATTATTGCACAGACAGAAAGGTGATGATAAGAGTGATCATGCTATGTTCAAAGAAAACAGCCAATCTGAGTGTTCATATTGGCAATCAGTGGAAATGGGGACAAATTATGGAAGATCTTAAAAACCATTGTCCATCACCCTAAGTGTGTGTGTGTGTATGTGTGTGTTGTGTGTGTCTAGAGGCAGGGAGTTTGAAGACACTTGAGCATGGAAATAATTCATAATTTTTTTTAACAAATTAATTTGTTTATTTTTAGTTTTCAACATTAAATTCCATAAGTTTTAAATTTTCTCTACCTCCCTCTCCACCTCCCTCACCAAGGTGGCATGCAATCTGATATAGGTTCTACATATACATTCTTATTAAACAAGTTTTCACATTCACGTTGTATAAAAGCATTAGGATGCATGGGAGGAACCATGAGAAAGAAAAAACAAAACAAAAAAAGAGAGCAAATAATTTGCTTTGATCTTCATCCAGACAACATATTTCTTTCTCTGGATGTGGATGGCATTTTCCATTATGAATCTTTTGGAGCTGTTTTAGGTCCTTGCATTGCTGAGAAGACATAAGTCTATCAAAGTCAGTCATCACACAATGTGGTTGTCACTGTGTACAATTTCCCCTGGTACTGCTCACTTCACTCAACATCAGTTCATATAAGTCCAGGTTTTTCTGAAGTCTTCCTACTCATAATTTCTTATAGCACAATAATATTCCATTATCGTCATATACCACAACTTGTTTAGCCATTCCCCAATTGATGGGCATCCCTTCAATTTCTAGTTCTTGGCCACCACAAAAAGAGTTGCTATACATATTTTTGTACATAGGGGTCCTTTTAATATTTTTATGATCTCTTTGGGATAAAGCCCCAGAAGTGGTATGGCAGGGTCAAAGGGTATGCACATTTTTATAGCCCTTTCAGCATAGTTCCAAATTGCTCTGCAGAATGGTTGGATCAATTCACAACTCCACCAAAGTACATTAGTGTTTCAATTTTCCCACATCCTCTCCCATATTTATAATTTTCTTTTTTTGTCATGTTAGCCAATCTGATAGGTCTGATGTGGTACCTAAGAATTATTTTAACTTGCATTTCTCTAATCGATAGTGACTTAGGGCATTTTTTTTATATGGATATAGATAGCTTTTATTTCTTCCTCTGAAAACTTTGGCCATTTATTAATTGGGGAATGACTTGTATTCCTATAAATTTGACTCATTTCTCTCTATATTTTAGAAATGCAGGCTTTTTCAGAGACACTGGTTGTAAAAATTGTCAATTTTCTTCTTCCCTCCTAATCTTGGTTGCATTCTCTTTGTGCAAAAACTTTTCAATTTAATGTAATCAAAATTCTCCATTTTGCATTTCATAATGTTCTCTATCACTTATTTGGTCATAAATTCCTTCATTCTCCATAAATCTGACTGGTAAACTACTCCTTGCTCTTCCAGTTTGCTTATAGTATCACCCTTTATATGTAAATCTTGTATGCATTTGGAATTTATTTTGGTATATGGGGTAAGATATTGCTCTATGCTCAGTTTTTGCCATACTATTTTCAGGTTTTCCCAGCAATTATTTCTCAAATAGTGAGTTCTTATCCCAGAAGCTGGGGTCTTTGGGCTTACCAAACAGTAGATTGCTGTAGTCATTGACTACTGTGTTTTGTGTACATAACCTGTTCTACAGATCCACCAATCTATTTCTTAGCCAGTACCAAGTAGTTTTGATGACTGTTGCTTTAAAATAAAATTTAAAATCTTGTATAGCTAGTCCACCTTCCCTTGCATTTCTTTTCATTAATTCCCTTGATATTCTGGATCTTTTTGTTCTTTGAGATGAATTTTATTATTTTTTCTAGCTCTATAAAATATTTTCTTAGCAGTTTGATTGGCATGGTGATAAATAAGCAAATTAATTTAGGTAGAATTGCCATTTTAATTATATGAGCTCAGTCTACCCATGAGCAATTGCTGTTTTTTCCATTTATTTAGATCTGACTTTATTTGTGTGAAAATTGCTTTTTAATTGTGTTCATTTAGTTCATGGATTTGTTTTGGCAGGTGACCTCCCAAATATTTAATAATGTCTATACTAATTTTAAATGGAATTTATCTTTCTATCTCTTACTTTCAGGCTTTGTTAGTAATACATAGAAATGCAGATGATTTATGTGGGTTTATTTTATTTCTTGCACATTTCCTAAAATTATTTGTTATTTCAAGTAGTTTTTTACTTGATTCTCTAAGTATAACACCATGTCACCTGCAAAGAATTATAGCTCAGTTTCTTCTTTGCCTATCCTAATTTCTTCAATATCTTCTTCTTCTCTTATTGTTAAAGGTAATGTTTTTAGTACCATGTTGAATAACATGGGTGATAATGGACATCCTTGTTTCACCCCTGATCTTATTGGAAATGCTTCTAGCATGTTCCCATTACATATAATGCTTCCTGATGGTTTTAGGTATATGTTACTTATCATTTTCAGCATGATTCCATTTATCCTTATGCTCTCTAGTGTTTTTAATAGGAATGAGTGTTATATATTATCAACAGCTTTTTATGCATCTATTGAGATAATCAGATGTTTTCTGCTAGCTTTGTCCTTGATATGATCAATTATGCTGATATTTTTCCTAATATTGAACCAGCCCTGTAAACCTGGTTTAATTCTACCTAATTGAAGTGTATTATTCTCATGATAAGTTGCTTTAATCTTTTTGCCAATACATTATTTAAAATTTTTGCATCTATATTAATTAGGAAAATTGGTGAATAACTTTTCTCTGTTTTGATTCTTCCCAGCTTAGGTATCGCTACCATATTTTTATCATAAAAAGAATTTGGTAGGATTCCTTCTTTGCCTATTTTCCCAAATAGTCTATATAGTATTGGAATCGACTCTTCTTTAAATGATTGATAGAACTCACTTGTAAATCCTTCTGGGCCTGGAGATTTTGTTTTCCTATGGAGTTCATTGATGAGTTTTTAAAATTTCTTTTTCTGAGATGTATTTATGTAAGTATTTTGCTTCCTCTTCTGTTGATCTGGGCAATTTATATTTCTGTAAATATTCATCCATTTCACTGAAGTTGTCAAATTTATTGGCATACAGTTGGTCAAAATAGTTCCTAATTATTCTATTAATTTCCTCTTCATTGATGGTGAATTCACCCTTTTCATTTTTCATACTGGAAATTTGATTTTCTTTCTTTATTTTTAAACAAATTGACTGAAGGTTTATCTATTTTATTGTCTTTTTTCATAAAATCAGCTTTTAGTTTTATTAGCTCAAGAGTTTTCTGGATTTCAATTTTATTAATCTCTCCTTTGGTTTTCAGTATTTTAGTTTGGTATTTAATTAGGGATTTTCAATTTGTTCTTTTTCTAGCTTTTTAGTTGTACATAAAATTCATTGATTTCCTCTTTCTCTATTTTTTCAGATAAAGAATTCAGAGATATGAAACTTCCCCTAAGAACCACTGTCACTACAACCCATAAGTTTTGGGTAATTCTGTTGGATGAAATATTGATTGTTGCTATGATTCGTTGCTTGACTCACTCTAAAAGGATTAGATTATTTTGTTTCCAATTAAATTTTAGTCATCATTTCATGGCCTTTACTACATATAATTTTTATTGCATCATAACCTGAAGAGGATGTATTTAATATTTCTTTTTTTTAACTTTTATATTGTTTGTTATTTTTTTAGTTTTCAGCATTGATTTGCACAAGATTATGAGTTACAAATTTTCTCCCCATTTCTACCCTCCCCCACTCCAAGGTGGCATATATTCTGATTATCCTATTCCCCAGTCAGCCCTCCTTTATATCACCCCACTTCCACTCCCTGCCCCATCCCTTTTCCCCTTACTTGCTTGTAGGACAAGATAGATTTCTATGCCACATTGCCTGTATATCTTATTTTCCCGTTGAATGCAAAAACAACCTTTTCTTTTGAGCATCTGCTTTTAAAACTTTGAGTTCCAAATTCTCTCCCCTCCTCCCTCTATACCTACTCTCCCTAAGAAGGCAAGCAATTCAACACAGGACAAACATGTATCATTATGGAAAACACTTCCATAAATAGTCATATTGTGAAAGACTAACTATATTTCCCTCCCTCCTATCCTGTCCCCCTTTATTCAGTTTTCTCCCTTGACCCTGTTCATTTTCAAAAGTGTTTGCTTTTGATTACTTCTTCCCCCATCTGCCCTCCCTTCTATTGCCCCCCTTTTTTATCCCCTTCCCCCTACTTTCATGTGGGGCAGGATACCCAATTGAGTGTGTATGGTATTCTTCCTCAAGTCAAGTCCAATGAGGTCAAGATTGACCCCTCGCCTGGCCCCTCTTCCCTTCCAACAAACTGCTTTTTCTTGAAAATTTTATGTGAGATAATTTACCCCATTCTATCTCTCCCTTTCTCCCTCTCTCAATATATTCCTCTCTCATCCCTTAATTTGATTCTATTTTTTTAGATATCATCCCTTCATATTCAACTCACCCTGTGTCCTCTGTCTATACATACGTATCTATGTATATATACACATATATATCTACATATTCCCTTCAGCTACCCTAATACTGAGGTCTCATGAATTACACACATCTTTCCACATAGGCATGTAAACAAAACAGTTCAACTTTAGTAAATCCCTTATGGTTTCTCTTTCTTGTTTGCCTTTCCATGCTTCTCTTGATTCTTGTGTTTGAAAGTAAATTTTCTATTCAGCTCTAGTCTTTTCACTGAGAAAGATTGAAAATCCTCTATTTTATTGAAAATCCATATTTTTCCTTGGAGCACGATACTCAGTTTTGCTGGGTAGGTGATTCCTGGTTTTAATCCTAGCTCCATTGACCTCCAGAATATCATATTCCAAGCCCTTTTATCCCTTAATGTAGAAGCTGCTAGATCTTGTATTATTCTGATTGTGTTTCCACAATACTCAAATTGTTCCTTTCTAGCTACTTGCAATATTTTCTCTTGGATCTGGGACCTCTGGAATTTGGCAACAATGTTTCTAGAAGTTTACTTTTTGGGATCTTTTTCAGGAGGCAATCAGTGGATTCTTTCAATTTCTATTTTACCCTCTGGCTCTAGAATATCAGGGCAATTTTCCTTGTTAATTTCTTGAAATATGATACCTAGACTCTTTCTTTGATCATGGCTTTCAGGTAGTCCAATAATTTTTAAATTATCTCTCCTGTATCTATTTTCCAGTTCAGTGACTTTTCCAATGAGATAGTTCACATTGTCTTCCATTTTTTCATTCCTTTGGTTCTGTTTTATAATAACTTGATTTCTCATAAGGTCAGTAGCTTCCACTTGCTCCAATCTAATTTTTAAGGTGGTATTTTTTTCAGTCATCTTTTGGACCTCCTTTTAAATTTGGATAATTCTGCATTTTAAGACATTCTTCTCTTCATTGACTTTTTGCAGCTCTTTTGCCACTTGAGTTAGTCTGTTTTTAAGGTGTTATTTCTTCAGTATTTTTTGAGTCTCCTTTAGCAAGTCATTGACTTGTTTTTCATGATTGTCTTGCATCACTCTCATTTCTCTCCCCAATTATTCTTCTACTTCTCTTATTTGCTTTTCCATATCCTTTTTGAGCTCTTCCATAGCCTGAGACCAAGTCATATTTTTCTTGGAGGCTTTTGATGTAGGCTCTTTGACTTTGTTGACTTCTTCTGGCTGTATGTTTTGGTCTTCTTTGTCAACAAAAAAAGATTGCAAATTCTGATTCTGAGTCTGGGTCTGTTTTTGCTGCCTGTTCATGTTCCCAGCCAACTACTTGACCCTTGAGTTTTTCATCGGGGTATGACTGCTTGTAGAGTAGAGAGTACTTTGTCTCAAGCTTTAGGGGCCTTGTGCTGCTGTTTTCAGAGATACTTCTACACAGCAAGTTCTGCCACACCAGCTATCCTCCTTCTCCAAGTACCGCCAACCTGGACCACTACTGAGATCCAAGCAGGCTATGTACTCCCGCTCTGATCCTCTGCTTAATTCCTCCCACCTGGTGGTCCTGGGGCCAGAAGTAACTGCAACTGCAACTGCAGCTGGATGCAGCCCCAGAGCTGTACCACTTCTGCACCCCAGGGCTGGGGCTGCTCTACACACTAACCTTCTCAGCTGTCTTTGGCATTTGTGGGTTAAGAAGTCTGTTAACTGCCACAGTTCAATGATTCAGGGCCCTGTGGCCTCTTCCACCCAATTCCCAGGTCTGGTTGGTCCTGGAGTGGCTCATGCTGGGCTCTGTTCTGCTCCTTCTCCCAGCTCCATGTGATACACTCTTTTCCATGACCATCCAGGCTTTCCTGGGCTGAAGGTCTGCTTCTCTCTGCTATTTCATGGATTCTACAGCTCTAGAATTTTTCAGAGCTGTTTTTGTAGGTGTTGGAGGGACCTGGGGGAGAGCTCACACAAGTCCCTCCTTTCCAGCCACTATCTTGACTCTGATCTTCTGTGTTCAATATTTCTGCCTTTGTGCATTGAATTGTGAGGTTTTTATGCCCTAGTACATGGTCAATTTTTGTGCATGTGCCATGTACCACTGAGACAAAGGTATATTTCTTCCTATCCCCATTCAATTTTCTCCAGATGTCTACCATATCTAACTTTTTCTAAAATTCTATTCAGCTCCTTAATGTTTTTTACTTACTTATTTTGAGGTTATTTTTATCTGTTTCAGAAACAGTGAGGTTGAGATCTCTTTCTAGTATCATTTTGCTGTTTATTTCTTCCTGTAACTCCCTTAACTTCTCTTCCAAGTATTTGGATGCTATACCATTTCTGCATATGTGTTTAGTAATGCTACTACTACATTGTCTATCATGCCTTTTAGCAGGATATAGTTTCCTTCCTTATCTGTTTTAATTAGATCTATTTTACCTTTTGCTTTGTCTGAGATCAGGATTGGTACCCTTGTTTTTTTTTATAACTTCAGCTGAAGCATATTCTGTTCTATTCCAGGCTTTTACCTTTACCCTATGGGTATCCCCTGTTTCAAATGGGTTTCTCATAAACAATGCATTGTAGGATAATTTTAAAATTTATTCTGCTATCCACTTGTATAGGAAAGTTTGTCCCATTCACATTCACATTTATGATTACTATCTCTGTCTTTCTCTCCATCCAATTTCCCTTCCTGTTTTTACTTTTCTTTCTCCCTTTTATCTTTCCCTCCTCAAAACAATTTTGCTTTTGACCAACACCTCCCTCAATCTGCCTTGCCTTCTATTCCCCCTCTCTTTTCTTTCTCCTTTCCCTTCCTGCTGTCTATTGGACAAGTTAGATTTCTATACCTAACTGAATATTATTTTCTCCTTGAGACAAATCTAATGAGAGTAAGATTCAAACAATGCTCATCTCCCTCCCTTCTTCCCTCTACTGTAATACGGTAGTGTGCCTTTTAATGTGATGTAATTTACCCTTTTGTGCTTCCTCCTTTCCTCTTCTCCCATCACAATCCTTTTTCACCCCTTAGGTTTTTTATCATCAGTTAATTTATACCTACATCTTCTGTCTATGTCCTTTTTAAGTGTTGTAAAAAAGATACAATTATCAAAATTTACAAATATCATCTTCCCACATAAGGACGTAAACAGTTTGCCCTTATTGAATAACTTTTTTTCTTTTCTGTTTACCTTTTTATGTCTCTCTTAAGTCTTGTATTTGAAGTTCAGATTTTTCCATCGAGCTCTGATCTTTTCATCAGCAAGGTCTAGAAGTCCCCTATTTCATTGAATGTCCACCTCCTTGCCTGAAAGATTATGCTCAATTTTGCTAGGTAGTTTATCCTTGGTTGTAATCCAAGCTCCTTTGGCTTAGAGTATCATATTCTAAGCCCTCCTATCTTTGGATGTAGAAGCTGCAAGGAACTGTGCGATCCTGACTGTAAGTTCCACTGTATTTAAATTGTTTCTTTCTGGCTGCTTACATTATTTTCTCCTTGACTTGATAATTCTCAAATTCGGCTATAATATGCCTCAGCATTTTCAAGTTGGGATCACTTTCAGGAGGTGGTCGGTGGATTCTTTCAATGTCTGTTTTACCCTCTGGTTCTAGGACCTCAGAGAAGTTTTCCTTGAGAATTTCTTGGAAAATGCTGTCCAGGCTCTTTTTATCATCATGACTTTCAAGTAGACCAATATTTCTTATATTATCCTGGATCTATTTTCCAGATCACTTGTTTTTCCACTAAGATAGTTTACATTTTCTTCTATTTTTTCATCTTTTGATTTTCTTCAACTGATTCTTGATGTCTCATGGAGTCGTTAGCTTCCACATTCCAAATTTTAACAAATTGTTTTCTTCAGTTAGCTTTTTTATCTCCTTTTCCATTTGGCCAATTCTGCTTTTTAAGTAGTTGTTTTCTTTCATGCATTTTTTTTCTCATTTTGTCAATTGTATTTTTAAAAGAATTGTTCAATTTTTCTTCTACCTCTCTCATTTGACTTTTAAAATTTTTCTTGAGATCTCCCAAGAAGGCTTTTTGGGCTCAAGACCAGTTCATGTTCTCCTTTGAGTTTCAAATGTGGGTATAATGACATGCTGTCCTCTTATGAATTTGTGTTTTTATCTTCACCATCCCCAAAATAAGAATCTATGATCTTTGAATTTCTATGTTACTTATTGTTCAAGGTTTTTGCTTTTTCATGGCTGTTAAAGCTGATCTCTGCTTCTGAGGCAAAGGGAGCACTCTTCCACAATTCTTGTGCTGGTGGCTTGTTGCCTGGTTATTGGCTTTGCTTGCTGGGGCCTCAGGTTCTAGCATCTGGAAGCTGTAGAGGCTGTAGCTTACCTGGTACTCAGCTGGAACTGGTGTTTGGTGGCTGGTATGTGCAGAAGCCAGGTAGAGTTTTACTACATTTCCCCCTGGGGGAAACCCCTGAAGCTCATGGGTTGAGGTGTGGTGGTGGGCATGGTCTGGCCAATGGAGGTTGCCTCCTGTGGGCTGTGCTAGAGCATGAGTAGGCTCATTTGCTGGTGGAGGTCCATCCACAGTGCAATTGGTGGTTTTCTGCACTGGTGTCTGCCAATTCCCGTGTCTGTGTGAAGGTATGCATGGGGTCTTGGTGTTGGCAATTGCTGGGTCTAGCACATTGTGGCTCAGTATCTCCTGCTGGTTTGCTGAGGTGAAGCTTGCTGCTGGCTTGCTGAGATGCCTCCCATCCTGTACTGGTCCCCGGCAGTCACAACACTGATTTCCTGTTAATCCCCCTAGCCTCATGAGCTCAAAAACTGCTGCACCCTATCTTTCTTCTGGCTCCACTGTTACAGGATATTTCATGGGGCAATATTTTCTGGGTTTTTTCAAGGTCGATAAGGGAGAGTGAGAGCAATTTGCTACTTACTCCAGCATCTTGGCTCCCAGAAGTCTCCAAAAATATTTTCAGAGAATGAATCTGTTGGCAGTATATAAGATGATTTTTAGAGATAATTTTAAGGGAAATAAAACCCTGGGATTTGGGATCTACTACAGGTATGAAGTATTTAAAGGAAAAAAATGAATCTTATGCTCCTGATTTTATTCTTATTTTGCTATGGGGTATTTTAAGTGAACATAATTTATGCTATCTAGTATGTCTTGTAAAAGAAATGTATATATAGTGAAACTTTGTCCTTTTGAGGAGTATCTGTTCCAAGGTTTCTGACATTATTGGACATCAGTCTGCACAAGCACATTGGATAGTAGTTCTGATTAACTCTGTGCTTTATTCACTCTGGTGCCATAGTTAGAGTACCAAGCCTCTAGTAAGAGAAAATGGCTTTGGATCCATTTCCTGACACTTATTACCTGTGTAAACCAGGGCAAGGCTTTTGATCCCTCTGATCTTCTGCTATTAAGGATGATAATAATATGTGTTGTGCCTACCTCACAAATTTGCGGTGAGGCTTAAATAAGATGTTCTTTATAAATTGCTTTGCAAACTTTAAAGTGGCATACAAGGGTCCTGTATCATTACTAAAATCATGGTAGCTGGAGGTGGGGGTGGGTGGGGCATGATTGCTATGTTGAAATATTTGAAAGGCGGTCATGTGGAAGACGGATTATACTTGCTCTGTTTGGCTCCAGAGGGAAGGACCAGGTGTAATGAGTAGAAGCTTCAAAGAGATAAGTTTAGTTTTGACATCAGGGAAAGGGAAAAATGCTAACAAAACTGTTCAAAGGTGCAGTAGACTGTCTTTGGAAAGAGTAGATTTTCTCCTTCATGAGAGTTCTTCAAGCAGAACCTAAATGGACATTTGCTAATAAAAATTCTTTTTTTTTTGATATGCATCAGGCTAAATGGCTTCTGAGGTCTATGTGAATTCTGTTAGTCTGTCATCTGGAGTAAGCCACTGCCTTTTTCAAACTTCATTTTCCTCATCTGTAAAGTGGCTTATGCTTGCCCTGACTTACTGAATTATTGTGAGGCTCATATGATGTAATGCATATAAAGTACTCTATAAACAATTCATATCTGAGTAGGGATGCCTAGGATGTAGAAGTGAATAAGATGAGCTTTTTTCAGAACTTAAGCATGGGATCTGTAGCCCCAACAGCTTAATTTATACTCTTGTGTCAATTCCAAATGTGAAACTTTTGAGCCAGTAGCAAATGATTGCTTTTACTCAGAATGGATGGATGTTTATGGATAGGCAATGCCAAATGCTAACTCCATTCTGCTAGGAACAAGATACAAAGCACTCAACCCATATTAAGAAGGAAATGCAGTTTTTGAGGGTTGTGAACAGGCATGTCATATACATATTTTAATGACTACATGCTAATAACTACTCTTCCCCATGTTATGTGGCCACTTCAAAATATATGCACCCTTGATTTTCATATTATATTTTCTATCAACAGAAGCTAGAATGTGATTATAAAGTGTCGAATGATATCTACAGAAGAATAAAGGAAGAAAATTAAAAGGAAGAGTCAAATTATGTTTGGTTGAAGAAGGAATATTTTGTGCAAGAAAACCAAGTATATTGTGGGATGAATTGCAAACACATGATTGCCGATGGGACATGACCTTTAAGAAGCTATTCTAAATGGTAGAAAATGAAAAGGAAAAATATCTGCTGCCAAAATTTATGGGAGAACATAGAACCAGAATTCTACAGGAGAAGAAGCTATGCACTGTCTCACACTAGTGAAATAAAGATGCCATACCAATGAAATGCACAAAGTCAAAGCATAGACTTTTAGTGTAGTTGATAGGGTGAATAGTTGAATGGATGGGCTTCTTTCCTTGCCTCCAGTTACCTGTTTGCTCTCATATTACTCTTCATATTTTAGCTATATATGAGGCTACCAAAGAATACTGGTTAGTTAGGAGATGTACAGTATATATATTGCTTTTCTTTTTATAGACCATAGGAAGAAGAAAAGACTCACATGTTTTTTTTTTTTCCATGTTCTCAAGTCCTCTGTTTTTTTTTTGAATAAGAGAAAGTGGGAATCTGCCATGATCCAATCTATACCACATCTGGTTTCTGCTGCTCCCTATACTCTTAAAGGACCCAGGAGTGAAATCCCACCTTTCACCCCCAGCATTGTGAAAACACTTTGAAGGAAAGCACTCTTCTTGATTTTATTTCCGTGACAGCTATCACAGTGCTTTGTACATATTATGAGTTTAATAGACGCTTGGTGAATGAACGAATCTGTGAAGGAAATTTCTCTAACGAAAGGAATAAGAACGCTTGGGAGGGCCATACCCATCAACTAGGGTCTGATGACCAAAAGTAAAAGATAATCAATCTAAATTTAAACAAGACTTTAAGTGTCTCTTATCCAAGAACAACAAATAGTTGTTACCATAGTAAATGTCTACCCACTTTGCATAGTTTGTTATATTTTGGTTGTCTTTACTTTCTAATATTAGGCCACTAGGGAATTGGAAGATTTCTAGATTATTAATTCATCAAGATGAAATGGTTGTGGTTCTTATTTATGCTCCTGAAAAAAGCCCATGCAGAGGAATAATGATGGATGTATATCCCTTGATACTCTATGAAATGTACATATACTAAATAAAAGGATATAATTGAACTTTATAGTGATACACATAACCTCCAGGGATGCTGGAAATTTCTTGATGGTTTGGTCCTTGTAGGGTATCAGTTTTTTCATAGTCAAGATTTCTCAGGTTCAGATTAAAAATGCTAAAATATATTCAACTTATTTCACATCTTATAGATCATATTAGATAGTTATAAAATATTACATGGATGCTATATTTAGAACTGGCATTTATGTACTTTTTAAAAGATTGCAGAAAGCACTTTAGTATCTAAAGTCACTCATTTGAACCTTATAACAATCCTTTGAGTTAAATATAATATATACATTCATCATGTTTTAAATGTGTATAATGTTTCTTATTCTACAGATGAGACATCTGAAGTTAAAAAGGTTAAATTATTTGTACAGGTAATGACTTGCAGGTTGCCAGTGTCTGAGTCAAGCTTTGAACACAGGTCTTCCTTATAAGAATGATACTTTTCCTTCTATTCCACCATGCATCCCACAAAGATGTTTAATGCTTTATTGAACATATTTATTTTCAACTAAATCATACTGTCTATAATTAAATTGAATTGCCACAATGGTTTCAACATCAACAAGGTGCTACCTTTGCTCCTTGCCCAGCGCACGTATCTCTATGTGACAGAGAAAGTCCTTTCTTGTCTATGGACTTAAGTCTCCTCAACTGGAAATTAGGGCAGTTGAGTTAGTCATCTCTACAGTCTCTTCCAGCTCTAAGTATTTTACAAAGAAGAAACTTAATGAATGCTTACTGCATTGAATTTGAACATCACAAGTTATGTCAGAGTGAGAACCAGAGTTGTGTTTCCCAGAGTATCAAAGGGAATGTCATGGTCTATTAAGAAGTGAGAAAACTCACTTGCTAAAGCATAAGAGTTTAAAAAAGTCACTTTCTTCTAGGAATTATAAATTCTCAAAACACATTGAAACCAAAGGCAACATTGCTGGTTCCTCTTCTAACTGAGACTTCCTAGGCCTTTTAACTTCTGTGTTTGCATCAGACTGACAGGAACCCGAATGACAGCAGTTGTATGAATACAAGCAGAACTGATTAACCAGAGAGCAGAGAGTGTGTATGTAGATCAAAGAGGTAAAGGGTCTGGGAAGCTGTGTGGAACAAAGTAACAGTAATGATTCTCAAGTGGGAAGCCAACTCTTAGATGTCAGTGATGCCCTAGCCTGCCTCTCTTCATTGGGAGGGAGAGAAACATGGAAGAATATGGAAGATGGTATTGGACTCCCAGTCTCTACTACTACTACTACTACTGCTGCTAGTGCTATGAGTAAGAACTTTGTCTTCTGCTATTACAGGAAAACAGAATGATTAAAAGACATCTTAATAACAAATACCTGGAGGTGTGGGGGTTGGCAACCAATTTGTAGATGTTTATTACGTACTTCATTTTCTTATTTACATTTCTGCTCAGTTTTAATTAAATATCTATCATTATCAAATTTGTGTTTTTTGTGTGCTCATTCATAGAGATGGCAGTGATGGGGAATCCTGCAGAAGTTTTAAATATTTAACCACCCCGAACATACAACAAACCTTGGAAGTAGCCAGGTAGCCCAGATTCAAAGTATCTATGGATGACCAAAATATTTCAAATAGTTTGTGATATAATCTAGAAATTAAAAATAATTGAGATATGACACTGAATTTCTCTATTACCTATCAAAAACATCACACACATTTAAAAAATTCAGTTATCCTAACAAAGAAGGGGGAATACTAAGAAAGACATTTCAGAGGGGAGTACAAGAAGGAAGTTTGAGAGGAAAGGAAAAAGAGAAAGTACTAGTTTATGGTTCAGGAATCTATCTCTTATATGCGCTATTTATTTCAGAAATCTAGCATTTTATTTATACTTATCAACATTTTCAACAGTTACTTAACAGTAAATAATATAATGTCTTTCCTATAGCTTCACAGAGGGATGTGCAAAGTTCTTAGATATACATTTGTAACAAGTAAATAGAATCTCACAGTAACTAATGTATTGTAGCATGAGTTAAACATGTTTATATGGACAGTGTTAAAATGCACATTTTCTAAGATTTTTTAATATTTTAATTTTTATTTCTATTTAAATGGGTTAATGTGGGTCATCTCTGAATGCCTGTGTTTTACCATCACTATAGATCATCATCTCAAAAATCATGATGTTTTTGATGTTTATTTCAGTTATTTGGTATAAAATTCACCTTTGTATAGAATTAATTCTAAAGAAAAAGAAGAGTTAATTGTCTTCTTTTTAAAGCTTACTTTTAAATGCATACACATGTTCTGAAGTCTAACCTGGAGGTAGCCTTCTTTTAGTAGGTCTCTGTTTGGAAATCAGCTGAAGATAAGGATCTCACTCAAGGAATAACACTTTAGATGAATACCTAAGCACCTTCAGTTATTTTTCCCATTTCTGGGTCTATTTAAAAATGCAATTTCCCTTTCTGAGAGTTGCTGAAGTACATTAATGCATATGAAATAAGTTCAGCAAGGAGCAGAAAGTACTTGAATATCTTTATTAACAGGAACTGAATTAATGCTTTAATGTTGGAATGCAGAGCAGAGAAAGCACATGCCACAAAGCCTTTTCATGTTTTCCAAAATGAAATGATGAACATAAAATAAAAATGTTTTCAAGAGATTTTGGAGAAATAACTTCAGCACAAGAATGTTCTAAATACCCTTTCACATGGGAACTTATGAAGTGTCAAAGAGTCAGAGTTAGAAGGGACCATAACATCTCTATGTTCCAAACTATATCCAAACAGCATTCTCCTTGAAGAGATATGATCATTTAGATGTAGTTCTTCACTGAGGCTTATTAGAATCCCTAGTTCGCTTTTAGACAGAACAGGTACCATCTTCTACATCGGACTGTCCCATCATAATTTATCCTCTTAAAATTACTTACATAATTTTGTAAATCTTTTTGTACTTATTTATTAGCATACGTGTAAAAAAATTTCTTTGAGGTCAGAGACTGTTTCATTTCTGTCTTTTTACACTTGCACATTGCACCATGCTTGACACATAGTATGCATTTGATAATTACTTGTTGCATTGAAGGGAAAGCAACCCATTCTAATTTTTAAACAGGTCTCTATGTTAGAAACTTCTTCCTTTTGAAAAGCATATAAACTGCCTTTCTCAAATTTCAATACATTAGTTATAGTTTGGCCTTTTCCCCTGCAGCTCTGAAATTCTATGAAGTCTCATCTCTCTTCCATGTGAAACTCCTTTAGATATTGTGAAGATGGCTGTCATGTCTCTTAAAATCTTCACTTCTTTGGAATAAACTTCTCTTCATATTATGAGACTTCTAGTCCTCTCATCCTGTCCACCCTTCTCTACATATGTGCCACTTTTTCAGTGTCCTTCCTAAAATGTAGTTGAACAAATGAAAATGGAATAATGTCTTGTCAGTTCTAGGCTTGGACTATGACTAAATCAGACTTGATGTGGGGAAAATGGATCTGTTTAAATATTCACAGCTTCTATGCCACAGAGTCAAGATTGGCCTTAGTAAGCTATAAAGCTAAATGTTTTAATCACAAAAATAGGTGACATTTATGGAATTGGGTAGAGTGGATGCAAATTTCACACACAAGAGGGTCTACAAATATAAATTTTAATACTGCTTAAATTTTTTTATTAAAATATAATAGTTAAGATAATGAAATAGAGTTTTAAGGTTTGTGAAGTAATTAATAAATACTATCTCATTACATCCACGCAACAAGTTTGGGAGATAGGTACTGTTATTATCTTCACTTTACAGATGAATAAACTGAGATAGACAGAAGGTAATTGACTTGCTCAAAGTTACACAGCTAGTAATTGCCCAATGCCAGATTTGAGCTCAGGTATTGTCAACCCAAAATCTAGCACCATATTTACTGAATCCTTTAGGGTTTTGAAGATTTGGCTATTCCTCAAAGATAACTTTTCTAGTGATTTGGTCTTCCGTAACTCTTCTATTTGCAGAAGTGTCAAAAGAATTAAAATTGACTATCACCAAATGGGTAATACAACAATCTTTAGTAAGCCAATAAATACCAGAGGGGAGATATGATCACAGGTAATCTTGGCTCCAAGTTCAGCATAGCGTGCTGACTCTAACATTGAACTATTTTATACCAATTGTTGTCATTTAAAAAAAAATGATAGTTTTTTTTTTCCCTCCTTATGGTTAAAGGGGAAAAAATTGTACTTTTGAAAGTTATTTTCTCAGTATCCTGAAAGTGTAACTTTTTCCATTTCTGAATGGCAAAACTGTAGTAATAGCTAAATACTGACCTATATTTCCTAATTCTGGCATAGACTCATCTCTAGTGTGTATTTGTATTTCAGGTAATGTCCTAGCAAGCATGTTAAAATGATTTCTCACTAGAATTTTTGCAAATAAAAGTGATCTTTCCCTCTGACTCAGCTCTTTAAAGATAATTGCTACTTTATCCTTCACAAAATGTAGCATTTTTCAACAACATGGAAGACATTTCATTATACTTTGTCCATCTTTTCTTTCTGTTTTACAGGGTTTTTTTGCAAGGTATGGTTCACATTGAAAATCAATCAGTGGAAGTATTTTTTACTTTGGCAAACTAAGTATTGCTGCCTAGTTGCACAGCTCTTACTGACATGTCAATGAATCTGGAACCAACTAGAGTGTTGTCGGTGTGATACTGTTACAAAAAGCCACAGGGCACCCAGTGATGCATAAAGTCATTGAAGTGATGGTACTTGTTAGTGACATAGGGCAAGGTATAGCATATTTCTGATCAAAACCATTTCACTTCTGTTTAAAACTCATAATATGCTTTCCTCATTTTGTAACTATGAAGATACAGTCTATATCTGGAATGATTCTTGGACTAAATAAAACAATTATCTTTCCTTGGCCTAATGACAGCCCTTCAAATACTTGAACGAGTCTTCTCTAAGGGTTGATATCCGCAGGTCCTTCCACTGGGCCTCATCAAACATGAACATGTGGCCATCATGGTTGCCCTCTTCTGCTTGCTTTCTAGTTAATCAGTGTCAGTCAAACTCTGGAACCCAGAGCTAAATATAATGAACCAAGTTTGGTCTGCCCAGAGCAGACTAGAGTATAACAATCACCTCTGAATTCCTAGGAATTATGGTTCTCTTACTACAACCTAAGTTGCTATCAGGTTTGTGGTCTGCCATATCATGTAGCTCCTATTGTGTTAAACACTCTTATTGTGTTTTATAGTTCATCCAAACCACCACATCCTTTTAAGAGAAATTGTCTATCCATAACTGCACTATCTTGTACTTGTGAGATTGATATTTTTAAAACTAAAAAAAGACTTTACATTTATACATATTGACCTTTAAAAAAATCAAATTCAACCCTATGTTCTAGCTTGTCAAGATCTTTTTGAACCCTGTCTCTGTCATCAAATGTGTTAGTTGTTACATGCAGTTTTACATTATCTGAAAATTTCGATTTTAAGCCATCTAGCCTTTCTCTAATTAACTGACAAGTGGTGAACAGCACAGGATCAAACTACCAATTAGAGTCACTCTTACAGAGTGATATTGAACCATTAATGATCACTTTGGTTATCTTAATACTTTAGTTAGTTTTAATAATAAATAATAATCTTTATTATGCTTTAAATAACTAGTATTGAACCATTAATGTCTACTTTGAGTCCAGCTAGTCAAATATGATTGAGTTCATACAATTCTCTTATCATACAATCCATATCTCTCCATCTTTTCCGTAAGTTCTTAATGAGACATTATATAAAACTCTTTGGTAAAATTTAGGTAAATTCTATCTACAGCCTTATCTTGATCTATCTACTGAAAAATCCTGCTTTTTTTAAAAGAGGAATATGTTTGGTCTGGTATGCTCTGTTCTTGTTGAAATCATGTTGGTTCATTATATTATGATTTTCTCTGCTAAATTATTGCTGTCTCTTTTAATATCTGTTCCATTTTTTTAACAGAGCCACCTACAACCTGCATTTTCATTTTATGCCAATTGTCTGAAATTATAGAAGAGAAAGAGAGGAAAGGAAGCATGGAAAATGGAAGGAGAGAGAGAGAAGGAGAGACAGAAACAGACAGAAACAGAGAGACAGAGACAGAAAAGTGAGAGAGAGAGAGAGAGAGAGAGGTAGGGAGAGAGAGAGAGAGAGAGAGAGAGAGAGAGAGAGAGAGAGAGAGAGAGAGAAAAGGAAAGACAAATGCATGCAGAGGCAGAGATACACAGAGAAAGGTAGAGATGGAAATAAAGAGACAGAGTCAGAGACAAGGAGAGAGACAGAAAGTCAGAGTGAGACAGAAAGAGATAGCAAATAGAGGTAGAATTAGAAAGATACACAGAGACAGACAGAAACAGAGACATAATTGGAGAAAAAGAAAAACAGAAAAAAGAGATACTGAGAGAAAGATAGAGAAAGCAAAAGAGACAAAGCAAGACAGAGAAATGCAGACAGAGGCAGAGATACAAAAAGAGCCACAGTCAGAGCCAGAGCCAGAGAGAGACAGAGAATAGAGATACAGAGACAGAAAGCCAGAGACATAGAGAGACAGATAGAGAAAAGCCTACAGAGACATAAGTGGACACACAGACAAACAAAGACCACAGACACAAAGGCACTTAGAGGAGGGGGGAGAAAAAGAGAGGGAAAAGGAGAGAGACAGACATAGAGAGACAGTGTCAGACAGAGAAAGAACCAGAGAGATAGACACAGAGAGAGAGAAGCAAAGACAGACAGAAATACAGAGACAGGAAGAGGAAGTGACACACAGAGAGAGGTAAATATGTAGATAAAGAGACAATGACAGAGAGAAGGACAAAGAGACAAACAGGCAGTGACAGAAAGACAGAGACAACAAACAGAGCAGAGTGACAGAGAAACAGAGACAGAAATTCAGTTGGAGACAAAGGGACAAAGAGAAAGAGAAAAAGAGAGCAAAAGAGACAAAGTGGTATTGATACCAGAGATATAGTATAGAATATAGAGAGTCAGAGATAGTGCGAGAGAGAGAGAGAGACAGAGAGAGAGAGAGGCAGAGAGAAACAGAGACAAAGAGACAGAGACAGAGAGAGAGATAGAGACAGAGACAGAGACAGGGAGAAAGAGAGACAGAGTGAGTCACTGATAGAGACAGAGAAACACAAAGATAGAGACAGAGAAATAGAGAGATAGACAGGGACAGCAGAGAGACAGGCAGAGATAGAAAGAAAGAGACACATGTGGAGACACAGAAGGAAAAAGTGAGTGACAAATGGGCCACGGGGAGGGAGAGGAAGAAAGGAACAGAGAAAAAGAAGAAAAGAAGAGAAGTTTAGATTGTCCAGCTTCAAACATACTCATGGGAGCAATGAAGTCAGGCTGGAAAGTAGTAGGTAGAGTCTAGCTCCCCCACTTTGTTCCCCAGCCCCACACTGTTACTTATGTGCACCAAGTTTAGGCCTTCCTTTGGAAATGAGCCCCACACCCAAATTCCAATAACACAACTTTAAAAGGGCCTGTGCACCTTCAGATGGTTAAATTGTTGCCTCAAGTTCCCAGCATTCAGTCTTTTTTTCTTGGTCTAGTCCAGTCTCAGAAAGTACTCTGAACATATCCCCAGAAAGGAAATAGTGGTCTGAAAGGCCTGAAGTGAGCTAAGATTGTGGCTTAGCCTCAGGGCCTGGTAATTCTCATTTGCTCAGTGCTGGAACACAAATGACCATGAACAAAGCCAGGTAACAATATTCAACTGCATTTGAACTTGGCCAATATCCAAAGCATAAACACAACTTAGATATGTTGTTGCACGGGAGCAGAGCTAACTCCCAAGATACGGGTCTGGGGAACAGGATGGGTAAGCTTATTTTTATAGGATAAACAGAATTTTTGGTCCATGGATCTCTTCTTAAGACTGGGACACTGAAGTGCAGAGATTTGAGGAAGGAAGAGAACACCTGGGGTCCTGCACTAGTCTCGCTTCTCTCTCTCACTCAACACCCTTGCTTCATCTCAAACATGAAATAGTTATTTTCAAATTTGAATCTCTTAGTAGTCCTCACCAGCCTGCCTCCCAGCCAGTTCTATATGGCCTCAAACCCCACCAAAAATTAAAGACAAGTTCACTGGCCTATAACTTGTTAGATTTATTCTATCCCAACTTTTGAAAATTGGGGTGTTTGCCATTCTCCAGGTTTATGATACCTCTTCTGTTTTCCATGATGCATTAAATATTTCTAATAGTGACTCAGTAATCATATCTTCTAATCCTAGGATTTTTAACTATTTTTACATCATAGACCTCTTTGTCAGTCTAGTGAAGCCCCTGGATTCCACCTCAGAATATTTTACTCCTAATATTACTATACCTATGGCTATAACTTTTGATCAACTAACAGCTTGAGGCCAGATTTGACCTCAAGTCTTCCTGATTCCAGGTCCAATACTCTGCCCACTATACTGCCTAGCTTCCTATGGAAGGAAAGGCTAAATTTCAGTCAGAGTTTAGTGAAAATGAAGATGAAAGCTTCTTTTCTTTTGTTTTTCCTATCCAATTTCATAGACCCTGTGATTTTGGTCAGTGGACCACTTTGGAATCAATGGGTGCCAAGTTAAGGCCTCTTGTTTTAGTTCTTTAATTACTCAAGATATAGTTCTTTGACTTCTCGAAGTCATCAAAGGGAACTAGGTACTCATTTTCTCCTTCCTTACGCTGGATATTAATTTCCAATCATTTGTTTCTCTTCTATTCTTACACTCCTAAAGGCCATTCTCCTTGGGAGAGAAAAGAGAAGAAGAATGAGAAATGATCAGCTCTGCATTGATTATAGGTTATCATAGCTCCCATCTAACTCAAGCAGTACTCTTATTTTGATTGCCCTCTTTTCCTCAATAAAACTTAAAAATCGTTTTTATTGTTCTTTGCCTTCTTTGCCAGCTTCAGCTCATGCTGAGCTTCAGTACTTCTGATACTATTTTTGGGTGGGGGGATTGTACCATATCCTTGCTTCCCTTTTCTGGACATAACAGATGAAAACCCTGGAGATCCCTTTTTGGTATCTTCAGACAATTCCTGATTCTTTTTTTCCTCATCAGAAGTATTTCTCTTGTGTCTTAAGAATTTAATTCTTGAGGTGTGTCCATTCCTCCTAGACTGACTTTTCCTGAAGAGTGAAATCCTAAATACTATTTCTCTGAACCTTTTAAACATTTTTTAACATCAATAATCTTCTACTAATGCTGTATGGCTGTTAAAAATAGAACATTAGACTTACTCAAGAATAAAATTCCCCAGTGAACCACGAGGGACATCAGTAGCTTGCAGAATATTAAGTGTGGACTTGCATACAAGCAGCCCAAACAGTCGCCAGTAAATGCAGTAAAAATCTACACTAACAGATTAAAATCCTCAGTTCTACCCTGGTATCAAAAAAATGCTAAAAGATCCAGAGGGAAAAACAATCTCCTGCTTGGTTTGACATTCAAAAATGTTACAGCATAAGAAATGAATACATTGTGATCTTCACCTTTAGAAAAGAATGCCCTAAATATTAGAGGCATTGTGGTATAATGGTGGAGTTAGGGTGGGAAGCAACAATAAACCTTGGACTAGAAGTTAGGCAAGATATGAGTTTGAATCCAACTCATAAGGTTGTACACACACACACATACACACATATTTATTTGACCTTGGTCAGGCAACTCTCTAACTCTCTCAGTCTCAGTTTCCTCATCTATAAAAAGGAGAAAATAACATCTACCTCAAAGTTGCTTTGAGATCAAATAAAATGTATGTAAAACTTTCTTTTTTTTCCTTTTTTTTGGGGGGGAAGGAAGGGTAAGTGGGGTTAAGTGACTTGCCCAAGGTCACAAAGCTAGTAAGTGTGTCAAGTACCTGAAGGCAGATTCGAACTCAGGTCCTCCTGACTCCAGGACAGATGCTCTACTCTCTGCGTCACCTAGCTGCCCTTGTAAATCTTAACATGTTAAATATCAGCATTTTATAAGGATTCCACAAATCTATCCAAATATTGATAAAGTAGACCTTTGTTTTGATAGTTGTTGACTTCACTGTTACTAAAATGACTATTTCATTAGTATATTTTAGTAAAATTGCTCTTACTACTCTGTTAAAAATTTATTGGGAGTATGAATATATCTTGCATTCTTTCTGCATATTCTCTTCATAGAGATGTTTGGAAGGCTTGATCATCGGGTGACTTTAAAATAGTGTTATGTCTAGCACCAAATCTCTTCAGTATGTATTGGGTCAGGCCCGTCTGCCTCTGATGTGCCTTGGATAGAGTACTACCAAGTTTGCACATGGACAAAATCAGACATTCTTTATGTATTCCTCCAGTTGACTGTATTTCTTTGATGTATGGGCTTGCTATCCACCCTGCAGGTGATGCACTTATATATGTTGATTTCCCATAAACAAATATGACTTCGTTATGGGCAGGTATTCTCTTACTTTGTAATTCATATCCCCATAAGTCACACATTAAGGTCAGGAAGGGTGCTAAAGGTAAGGAGGTAGGGTGAGTCATAGAATAAGAGGGAAGGATAAAAGATGGGCAGCTTTAAAGCTTCACTGGCACCTAAAGACGTGGAAACAGAATGAAGCCTCCAGTGCTTTGAATATATCCTGACTGTGAGACTGTGTAATGACACACAACAAAGAATGAAGAACAAGTATATGTAGATTGATCATGATCTGTATCATTAGAGGGAAGATCCAAGCTGACAGGATATCAAATCCAGTGAAATATTGAGCTAAACTTATCTTGTAATGTCTTGTCAACTAGAAGCATGGTGGGCAGGAGTATGGTTGGGAGAGGGGGGAAGGGAGATAGAAGTGGCATCAGAGGATTTCACTTAACGAGTTCCTTTGTAAAGGTGACCTTTTTTGAGAGTTCTAATCTGAGTGGGAGCCTTGAAGGATGAAAAGAAAGAAGTGTCTTAACTATAATTTTTTAGAGGAGTAGATATAATTTTACAGAGTCTTCTCTCCCCCAAAACACCTCCACAAAATAAGTTTTAAGAAACTGATTTTTTTTTCTTTTTATCTATTTTCCTCTCATTAGGATTACACAAAACAAAAATGGCTAAATTTCTTTTCCATGATACATTTTCAAAGACAGCCTTGGAACTTTTCATATTCACCAAGAATCATTTTCATGTATCTCTCCCTAGTTATGTGACAAACTATGCAATCCACTTGACTTCCATTTGTGAATGCATTTCTGGAGGTCAATTGAAACTTTAGCTCTGAAATTGCTTTTGTGGATGCTTTCTAAGGTCATCTGTTAAACATGCTGTAATGAACAGGGAAGGGAAGGGGAAAAAAAATAAAGCCTGCATCAAAACAACACCACAGATTAGAAATGAAACTTGAGAACCCAAGAGCTACTTGATTCAGGTTTCCTAAGACTTTGGCACAGAGGTGCTATTTGACTGTGCTATGTCTTTGAGATACTAATTATAAATATTATGATTAGGATTTTTGGCATATAATTACTACTCACACTTTGATTCTATACAAATTATGTATGTATATATGTATAGGCATATGTATAGATATAGGTATGCATGTATGTATGTATATGTGTATATATAAACATATGTCTATTTTATTTTTCTCTAATGAATGATTATTAAAAGTTTTGGAGAAGAAGAATTACTTCAGAATATCAATTGTATTGAAACTGGGCAGCCATGTAGTCTGACTTATACCAGAATGAAAATTCTGTCTCCAACATCACCACAGGTATGCTAGAGACAAGTCCAAGTGGTGAGAGCCGATTGCTAAATTTTCAGTGTGAACATTTACGCTTTGGAGAAGGTCAAAAGTTATGAATCAAGGAGTCATTTATTGTTTTGTTAATGGTCTAGGCTTACAAAATAATGGGAAAAAAATGTTAATAATGCCAATTCCACTTAAAAGTATATCATACCTTTTTAGTGAACCAGTTGTTAAACATTTACCAGCAAACTGCTGAAAATGCCCAATAAGCAGCAATTCCATTTTTGCTTGAATCTCTCCTATGAGGGGCAATCCACCAACTCCAGGAAAATCTGATTCAGCTGTTGAATAATTGAACATATTTAGATATCATTCTTCTCCTCAAATTGAAATTTGTTTTTCTTTCTCTAACTTCCACATATTGCTCTTAGTGGTAGCTTCTGCAGCCAAATAGAACAAGTGTGTGCCTTCCCTGAAAGTTGCTATCATGTTTCCCCCACCTAAAACGCATAAAGTGTATTTTTTAATTTTATCTGAGGTAAAATTATGCGGAATTTAAGACTACTCCCAACCATTATTTTGTTGTTCAGTCATCGATTTGTTTCTGACACTTGGTGATCCCATGGACCGTATTGTCCATGGGGTTTTCTTGGCAAAGGTACTGGAATGATTTGCTATTTTTTTTTCTACAGTGGATTAAGGTAAATAGAGGTTAAGTGACTTGCTCAGGGCCACATAGCTCAAGAGTGCCTTAGGTCAAATTTGAACTCATATCTTCCTCACTCTAGGTACAGTGCTCTATCCACTGAGCTACCTAGCAGCCATTATGCCAGGCCTCAACATTTCCTATTCTACCATCCCCAGGCTCAGCTCAGCACAAGGGAACTCACAGGAATCAATTTAACAAACATTTATTAATCATCTACTGTATACCAGAGACTATGCCAATGCAGCACAGGGGACCAAAAAGGAGTTATCAACAAGCATTTATAAAGCACCTTTTATATGCCAGGCTCTATGTGAAATCACAGTGATACAAAGAAAGGCAAATAGCCAAAATAAAAGAAAAAATAAAATCCCCTCAAAAGGAATCCATAGTCTAACACAAGCAACTTTGTACAAACAAGATAAACAGGATAATTTGGAGGTAATCTCAGAGGGAAGGTAAAATGACTAAACAATCAAGAATGCAGTCATTTTCTTCAACTTTCTTTTCCTTCAGTTCAGGTGATGCAATGGACTTGTAACGGCGTAACTATTTATACATAGCAATAATTACATGTGAACAACTGTCCTGTCGATCTTTGGAAGCCACCTCTTACTGTGACCCTTGCCCCTTTCACTGGTTTGAATAGCACATCAAAGCTTGCTATCAGTTTTTAAGCTTATCTTCAGCTTTCCTCTCTCTTTGTTCAGCTTGTCATCATTCTTCGCAATTGTGTTATGTGCGTGCTGGACTGGACAGCTTGATCTGGCTTTTCATCAGGTGCAGTCCGTCCTCAGAATGCTCCTTTTATCCTTCCTTCTAAACCTAATATAAGGCATTTCTGACTCTCTGTACACAAACTTCTTGGCCTGCCAGATTGTTCAACCAACTTGCTTTTTTTATTCCTGTAGAGACTTTTCTTCATATGAGAACTTTATTGCCTTCTCCACCTGAATGCTTGCATGTTGCCACCCCTGTTCCTTGTATTCTCTGGGAATTGGACTGGGGGTCCTCGTTGTATGATTTTTTCTGCCTGTTGTCTGCTAAATATAAACTTTCTTTCTTCTTGTAGTTACCAGCCTGTGACAGTTCTTTCGATAAGTCATTTAAGGCATCAGGACAATTTGTACTTAGTGTAAGAACTTACTGATGAAAACAATTTTTATCACTGGTGAATGTCCTCTTTAAACATACTTTCTTTTCTCTGTTACCATTAAAAATCACCTACCAAGACATGATCTAACAGCTCTTTTTATCAGTGTTACATTGGACTAAATAAAATGAATTTAAATTCAAATTAGATATAGCAAATATCCCCTTCCATGATACACTCCTCCTCTCAAATAGTTGGCATAAGAGATAAGACAGGTATTCTTTAAGGATCACTGCCTCAGATATAGGCTGTGTCAGCATACTAACCTCTGGATAAATGCAAAATTGTATTCAAACTTCTCTAATCTTTAATCTTTACTTAGGCACGATTTGATTTATACATACATTCATGCATCCATATATATGTATGTATGCGCACACACATATAAATATATTATTATGAATATACATATATATATATATATGAAATTCATATGAAAATTCATGAATGAAATCAGAGGTCTTACCCTATACCTCCTGCCAAAAACAAAAAAATCCAGAGACATAAAACACCTTTTACTAGTATCAGCCTTGCTGGAGCCTCAAATATTTAGTGACAGTTCCATAAAAGGGAATTAAACTGTGAGCTTCTTGAGAAAAAGGGATTTTATGGTTTTTTTGGGTGGGGCATTCTTTATATCTCTAGTACTTAATCACAGTTTTTGGCACATAGTAGGCACTTAATAAATGCTATTTTTCTTGATAACAGAAGTCAGTTCTTGGAAGAAGGTCACAGTCTCCGGTTTGAGTGTACTTGTCACGAAGGAATGACCTTAGAAAACATGCAATATCTTGTTCCTGCCTATTTGGTGTATATTAGCCAGGACTCAGTAAGAAATCAATAAAAGGTAACAAAACCTTGAAATAACTGTAAATTGCAATACACATAGACTTTCAAAGGGTAATCTAATAATAATAATGATTGATTTATGTAGCACCTAAGGGTTTACAAAGTATGTTTTCCCATTTGAGACATAAACAATCCCATAAGCTAGGAACTATATGTTTTATCCACAATTTAAGGATAAAAAACATGAGGCTCAGAGAAGGTAACTTATCCATTGGCATATAGCTAACAATTCTGCAATGATAACATGAAACCAGGGAACTTAACTTTTGAGAAAGTATGCAAACTTTTAAAAACTACAAAAGAGAAAAAATTAAAAAAGCTCTAAATATATAAAAGGTGCTAAATATATAAATTCAATTTTTCCTGATTCTCCTTAGAAATAAATAATACATTGTATTCCAAGATATCCATGGGCTAGAAAAAATAAAGATTCAAATAATTTTTATTAATGTATCATTTATTTATATTTAATTTTTCACCTGAAGCTATTTGGCTTTGTTTTTATAGATCTTGCCCAATTGTGTGTGCATGTATGTGTGTGTGTGTGTGTGTGTGTGTGTGAAGCAGGTGAACTGTGGGTACTTAAACCTGTTAAAATATGGATGTAAGCAATTTTCTTCCATTAACATTTAAATATGAGTTGTGTTTTGCAATTACAATGGTACATTTCTTCAATAAGATAAGTACAGATTATTCTTGAGAGAAGCTGAAATAGGAAATAAGTTGTGGCAGCAAATGAAGCTTGAAAAGTGTTGATTCGAGTATACACCATAAGGTTTTCTGTACTTCTGAGTAACATAAATTCATCTTCAAATAGACAACAAAGGCAGTACAACTTGGTTAATAATCTGATAACTAGTTATTGATGATGCAATCTGGATAATCACCAACATGTGGCAGGTAGTTTGTCTCTTTTTTCCTTATAAAATGAAAATTGACCTGTAGGAAATGCAAATGGCACAAAGGAGGGAATTGATGATGAAGCATTTTGGTAAACTCTAATGGTTATTTTCTGGTCATTTATTTTTATTATAGATGTATATCAGGATGTGGAGCTGGAAGACACACACACATGTATTTGTACATAAATATGCATACATACTGTTAGAAAAAATATATATGTATAGGTGTGCTTCTATATGCTGCAAAGACTAGATATGGACTAATGCTGGCACCAAGAATAGATAATAATTTAATAAATCATTGTTCTTAAACTCATATTTGAAAGACCAAATGTTTGATTTCAATAAAAAATGGCTTTGTTTAGAATGACGGAACAGTAAAAAATCTGCTTTAATTTCAAGCCTTGGTACATTCAGTACAATTCAACAAACTAAGAACTTTCAGCAAGGCACAAAAGTGAAAAGTAATAAAATCCCTGCCCTCGAACAGAGTAGCTTATATGTAATCTACCTGTCAATCAGTCATTCAGTCAACAAATACTTGTTAATTGCTAACTATGTGTTAGGTGCTGAGCTAAGTGCTGGGAATACAAGTATGTGTGTGAGAGAGAGAGAGAGAGAGAGAGAGAGAGAGAGAGAGAGAGAGAGAGAGAGAGAGAGATGGACAGAAACAGAGAGAGACAGAAACAGAGACAGAGACAGAGAGAGAGAGAGGGAGGGAGAGAGATTGAGAGACAGACAGACAGACAGAGACAGACAGAGGGGGGGGTGGGGAGAGGGAGAAAGGGAGAGAGAGAGAGAGATCTTAATGTCAGAGAACTTACATTATGAAGGGGAAACACATCCACGGAAACTGAAGAGAAACTCCAGAGTTCAGCCTGGGTATGATAAAGTTAAAAAAGAAGGGGGGAAAAAGTGTGAACTTATGTTTAGAAAGATTTGTATTCAAATTCTGCCTGTAATAGCCAATACTGTGTTAACCTAATTTTACAAACTGTAGAATAGGATGATAATATTTAATTTATCTACTTCTCTGTGTTGTAGTGAGGAAATTGTTTCCATAAACTTCTAGTTTTGAGCTGCAGATAGTAACAGTAGTATTTTTATTGTTTAGTATGGTATAAATAACATAAATAACCTCTAAACTCAAGGAGTCTATAATCTACTTACACAGAAATAGCCACATTGCAAGGGTGAATGTATTCCTAAAAACCCTAGCAGTGAACAAAGGCAGTGCCCAGGGAGTTCAGTTGTGGGGGAGAGAAGTGGAGAAAGGGAAGGAGTATCTTCTGTTCTTTGTATGTCTCTGTGATTCCCAGGACAGCAAAAGGAGTAGCTGGGACACATCCCAGGAGTGTGCATGTGAATTTCCATATGCTACTCTCCCTCTTCCTTCCCTCCACCCCAATGCTTCTCTATGTTGGCAAACTAGACCACATAATTTCCTGCCTTCAGAATGCTATATCAGGATGGCTACTATCCCCGGGGATTTACAGATAATGGAGGAGGGGAGGGATGAGCAAGAATTAGAAATACATTATAGAAACAGGTTTAGTCCTTGAGCTTTCTCATAAATGATAGTGGGAAACCAGCCAAAAGGCTATTTCCAAACTCTTTTCTGAATCCAAATGTAATGAGATTTGAGGAAATGCACAGTACACATATCAAAGTGAAACTTTAAGGCTCTCTGAGGGTGTTATTTTTTTAATGTCAGTGGCAATATGAGAGATGTTCAAAGTCATTTAGAACCAAATGAAGCAATCAACATTTTACCTTATGACACTTCGTTTGATACCTTATAGATTTCAGAGTTGTGAGAATTTAAGTGTGTGTGTGTGTGTGTGTGTGTGTGTTTATCTTCATACTTAGATATTTTTCTGGCAATTAGGAGATCCTACCACTGGGTCATTAAAAATGGTCTTGGGCTAGAAATTATTAGTTTTTCCTTAAGAATGGTTAAGAAAGACATTTGAATGCTTTTCAAAAGTACTCTTTGTTTTGAGGGGAGGGGGATTGGCAACATATAAAACATTAGGTACATTTATCATAATATATATTTTAATATCTAATGGACCCATGATCTCATTTATATGGATCATTATACTCCAGTAATGCAAATTACAACACATTCATATCTCATCCTAGAAATTTTTGGTCCATGTAATTATTCCAGAGGCTGGCTAAAATTTTGGAAAGCTTCCTTTAGGTCTTTTGTACATTTCATGAAAACCAACCCAGCACTTGGGCTATATGTTATCCCTTGTTCTTTAGAATAGGATTGGCCCAGCTCCCTTTCTAAATTTGCTTTTCATGGATGAGATTACTGTCAATTTTTTCTTGTAGGTCTCAGTCAGAGCTGTGCTAGTAGTTATATACTCACAATGTACTTTTCAGTTTAATCTGCACTATTGACTTTTTCTCCCTCTCTTTCTAAAGTTTAGACAATCAAAAGGGCAATAAATCAAGCCTTGATTTATAGTAATAATAATAGCCAGCATTTATTGAGTATCTACTCTATGCCAGGCACTATGCTAAACCCTTTACAAATATTCTCTACCTTGATCTTCACAACAACCATAGGAGATATGTACTGTTATCCCAATTTTACAGTTGAGGAAAGTGAAGCAAACAGAAGTTAAATGACTTGTTCAAGGTCACACAACTAGCAAGTATCTGAGGCCAAATATACTAAAAATTAAACAATTGATTCTAGGGTCAGCACACCCCTGGGAAACCTATCTATTTCACAAGAGGTGAAGAAAAAAAAAAGCATAAACATAATCTTTAATCTTTCAAATTACCTGCAATTGTTGATAAGTGTTTAAACTCCTTCCTTTCTCATTCTCTGCCCTGTTCCAGCATCAGTGAAATTACCTCCTTTGACTCTCTTATCTGAGAGTCAAAACTATTTCTTAAATACCTTAGTACTAGTTCTTCATGGCTCTGTGTAGCTTGACATTAATAACTCCTGCAGATGATAAAAATGAAACAAAAAAGCAATAGATTAGACTCAGGAACTAAGGACTGTGAATTTGCTCTGTTTTTGAGTATATTTTGCTAACTGCATTTCAATATACCTGATTTCCTTTGTAACCCTATTTATTTTATTTTATGCAGTTAAATATTCTGCATGTTATCATTCTGAGGAGTACGTAGGCTTTGTTAGCTTGGCAGAAGAGTCCAGAACATTAAAAAGCAACAACAACAACAACAAAAAAACATCAAGAACTCTTGGGTGAATTGTGTCTAAATTTGATCAGTGTCAAGAAAGGAGAAAACAAGTTGAGAAAGAAGTGATCCAAAGAGGGATTTCCACACAAGACCTCAAGGACAGTAGCTGTGTGCAGGGGTGCACTGAAATCAAATCTATATGAATAGATAAGAAGTTGGTTTTATATCATGAAAAAAGGATTAAGAAAGCCCCATAAAAAGCATGAAATCCTGCTGAAAAAAAATTCTATTTAGGAACAAATCAAGCTCCTAGGATGCTGAAGATTTGGTAATAAATCAATTTATCATGACAATTAACCAGGTGATTAATCCATAGAAGATAGCAATCTACAAGAACAAGTGAGAACCAAGGATCTCAGGCCAAATAAATACTGAACTTTAAGCTATCTCTCAACCTTCTCCCCTGGCCATGTACCCTGTAGAAAGTGATATACATATATAACTATACATACACAAAAGCATATACTTTTCTGGCTATCAAAAAAAAATGGTTTCATGTATCCAAAGTGTTGGTTCATTTCTTTACTAGAGGAAGCAAGTTTTGTTTGAGGAGAGCAGAGGATTGCGAAAAGCAGCACCTCACGAAATATCCAAGAGGCAGGGAAGGAGAAATGACTCTGCAAAAAAATATACGATGGGATAATTAAAACAGGCCACCTCAAAACATTCAAATATGAAGCTGGAAGAAATCTTTCAGTTTTTGATGTAACAATATGTTTATACCATCTCTTGTGGCTCTTCCAACAATTGGTTTGTCACATCCTTTTTTATTTGTTTGCTTGGTGTTTTATTTACAATAACGGAATAAACTCATGCCTTCAAAGAGCCTTCTAGCCTACAGGGTCTCATTCATGTTAATAACACATTATTCATATCTTGATATCGTACATAAGAGGCAGCACAGTACAGTGGTCAGAGCTCTATGCTTAGAGTCCCAGGACTTAGGTTTGAATTCTGGGTGTACCAGTTACTATTTATGTGACCCACTACCCTGCATCTCAGTTTCTTCATCTGTAAAGTTGTGGAGTTAGACTAAATTATTTTAAAGATTTCTTTCCCTTCATTATCTGTGGTCCTAAGACTCTTTGATATATATAACCACAGAGATAAACTTGTTCAGTGATCATCTGTCAATATTAAAGAGGAATAAAACAGGGATTTTTTTTCCCATACCTAAGGTGTTTGTAGTTATCACAAAGGCTACCCGTCGATAGAAGAAAAATTTCCTCTACTTTTTAAAGTCATCCTGATGATTCTGTGTCCAGATGATAGTGTCCTGATTGTATTGAGAACCAGAACACCACAAGAAATTATCAATGAAATACATGACCACTTGAAGGCTAAAAATCCAGTGGGGGTTGGGAGAGGAGGGTGAAAAAAGTATCTATTACCCAGATGATGGTATGCAGATGGATGGGCAGTCTATTTAATTAGTCTATCAGCACACACATCTTGGATAAATATCACAGATGGACAGTAAACTGGACACAGAAATGAACAGGAATAGAGCAAACTAAATTGCATTTGGAACAAATACATGGTGCTTTTAAGTGGCTTGATCTGCTCCATGACATAAAATGTCATCTTTTTTCACTAATATTTTTTTCCAGAGAAACTATATGTCTTCCCATTATAAGACTTCAAATTTGTCAAAGAATCAGAATGGTGGGTGAACAAAAAAAAGAATGAAACATGTTGGTAATAAATTGAATAAAATATGTTACCAAGAATGGCCTGTGTATACAATTTGGCTTTAAAATGTCATTTTTGAAATATGGTCCTAGAAAAAGAGATGGACTGGCTACGTAGACAGACAAAGGAAAATAAAATACACTATGTGTGGGCATGGCAATAATAACAGTAGGTGTTTTTATTCATTGAGCTAACAAGCATCTGATGTCAGAACTGAACTCAGGTCTTCCTGACTGCAGGTCCAGCACACTCTCTGAAGAGGGTTTGGGGTGAGGGGTGCTCGACACCCCAAAGTACCGACACACCGGGTCCTGCCGAAAGAATTCGACTCAAGCTTTCTCAGCCAAGGGAAAAGATAAAGTTTATTAAGAGTTAGCCAAATAGGCCTGCCCTAAGACATCCCACCCCTTGCGACGCCTGTAAGGAAAGCAGGCCAGATCAATCTGAGCTAGATTGGATCTGACCACCTTCATGGAGGCAACATGGAGATTATATACACAAAGGTTGTGGGAGGGATTGAGGGGTGGTCTGGGGTGACCAGAGGAGGGGTTTAGGGAGGACTAGAGGAGTCCAAGGAGGAGCTTGATGGGACCAAGATGAGGTCAGACTCCCAGGTGGGGGAAATAGCTGAAGGCTACATGGAAATGACAGACAATAGAGGGCTAGGGTAACAGAGCTAGGGTATAGATATTTTGATCAGGATTAAGGATGGGAAACAGGATTAAGGGTGGGAAACAGCTGGACAATAGAGGACTGGGCAAGGTAGGCATTTGGGGCTAGTGGTTATAGCCTCAGGCCAAGGCCAGATCAAGTGGGAAGATTCAAGGAGAGTTCAAGGGTTCAAGAGGTTCCCAGAGACTGTGCCCTCATCATCTCCACTGCACCACCTAGTTTTCTGGTACTGCTAGTACACAGGATAGATCCTTCATGGAAGTTCAGAGACAGAATATGAGTGAGAATTGCACAGAATAATCAAGTTTGGAGAGGTTGAATCTGAAACATTCACCTCACTAAGATGAAGGGAGGGAAGCAAAGAGAGTAAGTATTTACGTAGTCATTGCGTGCCAGGTTCTTTACAAATATTATTTCATTTCATTCTCATAATAACCCTGCAATGTAGGCACAGTTATTACTATGACTTCATAGTCATGGAAACCAAGGCAAACAGAAGTAAAGTGACTTGACTAAGGTCACACAACTAATAATTGTATGAGGCAGGATTTGAACTACAGTTTTCCTGAGTCTAAGACGAGTGTTATATCCTCTACATTACCTAGCTGCCTTTGCTAAGATCATCCATCCATTTAAATATTGAAAAAGAGAAAAAAAAACAGTCCAATGGAGAACCAAGATAGTCAGTGAGAGGACTAGAAAACATGTCAAATAATGATCAGCTGAAGAGACAAGGATAGTTCAGGCTGCAAAAGGGAGGACAGGGTAAATAATACTGTAAAGTTTACACAGAGCTTTATATACAATGAGGCAGACAGGCAGAGTAGCACATTGAGCACTAGATTTGGAATCAGGAAAACTTGAGTTTAAAACTGACCTCACACACTCACCCACTGTATGACACTGTGCAAATCGCGTAACCTATGTCTGCCTCCACTCATCTCAGAAATGAAGATAATAAAAGTAGCTACTTCCCAGGGTTGTTACTTGGATAGAATGAAATGTTATTTGTAAAACACTTTGCATTCATTAAAGCTCTATTTAAAAGATTACTATTATTATTAATCTTCATGACAGACTGGCCTGGGTAGATAGACACTTTAGCTATTATTTTGTAGAAGAGGAAACAGAGACTCAGAAAGTTATTTTTCCCCCCCGCAGTTAAAAGCTAATTGGTAGAATTTCAAGTCTTTCCTGACTCATTCCATCACATTGTCTTTCATATTTTACTTCACTTCCAAGCTTCCATGATTGTGCAATGAACAGGATTAGTAATAAAACGAAATGAAATTTTGAGCAAGATTTCAAGAAGTTAAAAACCTAGGCACATTTTAAGGTCCCTATATAACCATCACTGTTAAAAAGGATTACTGACATTTGTAAAATCAAAAATTTACCTAACTACACTTCTTCAATTGGGAAATTATCTTTTCTTTCTCTGATCTCATGGAGCACTTCTAAAAAGTCTACTACCTAACAAGGTTTCAAAACACTCACCTTTCTGTGGTTTCAGGAAAAAGTAAACGTCTTAATGCTTCACCAACTTAATAAACCTACCGAAGTAACCTTTTTGTAGGCCAATAAAAAGAGTTTTACACTGCTGAAGCAAATCAGGACTGCTTCCCACATATCTAATGTTCATCTTTAAAGAAAGCTATCAAAGTGTGGCTTATGGATATTTTTCCTATAAACCATTTTTCCCTTGTTGTCAAGAGTTATAAATTCCACGAATATGAAATATTTTCTGTCAAGTACTAGACAATTTCTGTAGCAGATCCCTATTGTTCTTCATTCTCAGATGGAGGACCAGAACAGGTATGAGTTAGTAATCCATTACCCCTTTTTTTTTTTCAGGAATAATTCCACATGTCATTAATGTATACACACACACACATATGAGTGTATGTACATATATATACATATATATGTGTATGTGTGTGTATATAATTGGATTCTATTTTCATTGTGAAGAAATCTTTTTTTAATATTATTGTTTGGTTCTCCTAACTTGAAAATTTCTATCTGTTGGTTCCTTTTCTGTTGCCTATGTGTAGCAACAATGTGGCCAGTGCTACTGTGGCTGTGTAAGACCCACGACAACCAGCACACGGAAGGCTGTGAACACAGGTTTTTTGATCTGGTCTTCTAAGGAAAGCAACTGTAAGGGCTTAACAATCTCAATTTAATCAAACATAAAATTTACTTAGATCAGGGTAAAAGATCAGCTCCCTGAACTTTAGAGCAAGTACAAACAGAAATCACAAACATCAACAGACAGACCTTCTCTGATTCAAATCACAATTCATCAGCAGCACCAATACCCATCTGTCTGGGTTACAAAGCCAGGGGGTGGGTTCAACGGTTTGCCCAGAGTTTCGTCACCCACATTCCTTCAGTGAGTGTACCCCCAAAAGTCAAAGGCCAACCTCAGATCTTATATACCTGTCTCAGGGCCCTGGGGCACTTGAGGCTGACCGTTTAGAGTGTGTGAAAACAATGTGGGAAAGCTCCAACCACCAGCACCACATCATACACAATTCAATGACTCTTGATCACCTCAGTGCTGAGAAATACTCCAAAACAAAGAGAGCAAAAAGGTTTCCTATCCATTCAAACAAAGGGGAGACTTGATAGTCTTAGCATCCCAAAAGGCAAGAACAGGGAAAAGTCTGATTACCATAGCTCTGTGTTATACTCAGACCTCCCTTAACCCTTAAAAAAAGAAAAGAAAAAAACCTTCACTAGACCTTGATATATGATTAAGCTAGTGTCCTGTATCACCCCTCTGTTTCACAACTAAGGGATAGATATCATGACTAAGCTTGTAATTTAATTGAGATAGGGAACTTCACTACTCCTACAATCTATCTTTTTACTCATCCTATTTCCTTACCACAAACATGACACGACCCACAAACAGTTTACTCCAAGCCCTTATCTCCCATAATATGGACTCATTAGCCTCTTAATTAGATTCCTTTCCTCTAGCTTGTTGGCTCTCTAACCCTTCTTCTACCAAACTAGCAAATAGATACTCATAAAACACAGGTGTGAGTATGTCATTCCCACCTCGTCATCCCCCCAAAACACAATAGTTACTGACTCTCATCTCTAGGAAAGAAAATTATAAAGAAAATATTCTCATCATTTGAAACCTTTACAATCAGGCTCCAATCTATGTTTCTTTTTTTTTTTAATTTAATTTATTTATTTAACATATTTAGTTTTCAGCATTGGTTTTCACAAGAGTTTGAATTAAAAATTTTCTCCCCATTCCTACCCTCCCTCCCACTCCAAGATGGTGTATATTCTGGTTGCCCTGCTCCCCAGTCAGCCATCCCTTCTGTCACCACACTCCCCTTCCATCCCCTTTTCCCTTCCTTTTTTGTAGGGCAAGCTAAATTTCTACTCCCCATTGCCTGTGTAGCCTATTTTCTTGTTGCATGCAAAAAACTTTTTTTTTTTTGTTTCTGAACGTCTGTTTTTAAAAACTTTGAGTGCCAAATTCTCCCCCCTCCTCCCTTCCCACGCATCCTCCCTAAGAAGTCAAGCAATTCAACATAGGCCACATGTGTATCATTATGTATAACCCTTCCACAATACTCATGTTGTGAAAGACTAACTATATTTTGCTCCTTCCCAACCCATCCCCCTTTATTGAATTTTCTCCCTTGACCTTGTCTCCTTATGAAAGTGTTTGTTTTTGATTACCTCCACCCCCATCTGCCCTCCCCTCCATCATCATCTCCCCCTTTTTTTATCTTCTTCCCTCTTCTTTCCCGTGGGGTAAAATACCCAACTGGGTATGTATGGTATTCCCTCCTCAGGCCAAATCTGATGAGAGCGAGATTCACTCATTCCCCCCTCACCTGCCCTCTCCTCTCCTCCCACAAAACTGCTTCCTCTTGCCACCTTTATGCGAGATAATTCACCCCATTCTATCTCTCCCTATCTCCCTCTCTCAATATGCTCCTCTCTCATCCCTTAATTTGATTTTATTTCTTTTAGATATCTTCCCTTCATCTTCGACTCACCCTGTGTCCGCTCTCTCTCTATATATATACATATATATATACACATAGATATATACATACATACACAATCACTTATATATATATACATAAACATATATACATATATGCATATTCCCTTCAGCTACCCTAATACTGAGGTCTCATGAATCATACATGTTATCTTTCCATGTAGGAATGTAAACAACACAACTTTAGTAAGTCCCTTGCAATTTCTTTTTCTTGTTCTTTTTCTTGATTACCTTTTCATGCTTCTCTTGATTCTTGTGTTTGAAAGTCAAATTTTCTATTCAGTTCTGGTCTTTTCACTGAGAAAGCTTGAAAGTCCTCTATTTTATTAAAAGTCTATTTTTTGCCTTGGAGCATGATACTCAGTTTTGCTGGGTAGGTGATTCTTGGTTTTAATCCCAGCTCCATTGACCTCCGGAATATTGTATTCCAAGCCGTTCGATCTCTTAATGTAGAAGATGCCAGATCTTGGGATATTCTAATTGTGTTTCCACAATACTCAAATTGTTTCTTTCTGGCTGCTTGCAGTATTTTCTCCTTGATCTGGGAGCTCTGGAATTTGGTGACAATATTCCTAAGAGATTTCTTTTGGGGATCTATTTGAGGAGGTGATCGATGGATTCTTTCAATTTCTATTTTGCCCTGTGGCTCTAGAATATCAGGCAGTTCTCCTTGATAATTCTTGAAAGATGACATCTAGGCTCTTTTTTTGATCATGGCTTTCAGGTTGTCCAAATAATTTTTAAATTCTCTCTCCTGGATCTATTGTCCAGGTCAGTGGTTTTTCCAATGAGATATTTCACATTGTCTTCCATTTTTTCATTCCTTTGGTTCTGTTTTATAATATCTTGATTTCTCATCAAGTCACTAGATTCCACTTGCTCCAATCTAATTTTTAAAGTACTATTTTCTTCAGTCATCTTTTGGACCTCCTTTTCCATTTGGCTAATTCTGCCTTTCAAGGTATTCTTCTCCTCATTGGCTTTTTGGAGCTCTTTTGCCATTTGAGTTAGTCTATTTTTTAAGGTGTTGTTTTCTTTAGTGTATTTTTCAGTATTTTTTTGGGTCTCCTTTAGCAAGTCATTGACTTGTTTTTCATGGTTTTCTCACATCCTTCTCATTTCTCTTCCCAATTTTTCCTCTACTTCTCTAACTTGCTTTTCCAAATCCTCTTTGAGCTCTTCCATGGCCTGGGACCAGTTCATGTTTTTCTTGGAGGCTTTGGTTGTAGGCTTTTTGACTTTGTTAACTTCTTCTGTCTGTATGTTTTGGTCTTCTTTTTCATCAAAGAAAGAATCCAAAGTCTGAGACTGAATCTGGGTGCGTTTTCACTGCCCAGCCATATTCCCAACCAACAAACTTGACCCTTGAGTTTTTCAGTGGGGTATGACTGCTTGTAGACTAAAGAGTTCTATGTTCCACATTTGGGGGGATGTGCCAGCTCTGCCACACCAGCACTGCTCCTTCCCCAAGAACCCCCAACCTGAACTGGGCTTAGATCTTCAGGAGGCTGTGCACTCCCGCTCTGATCCGCCACTTAATTCCTCCCACCATGTGGGCCTGGGGCCGGAAGCAACAACAGCTGTAGCTGCCCCACCTCCGCTGCCCCTGGGGCTGGTAGCTGAACCACAAACTCCTTCCACTCCCACAGCTTTTCCCACTAAGCTTCTCCACTGTCTTTGGTGTTTGTGGGTTGAGAAGTCTGGTAACTGCCGCAGGCACTGATTCAGGGTGGTAGGGCACATTCCGCCCAACTCCTGGTCTGGTTGGTCCGAGCTGCTCACGCTGGGCTCTCTGCTCGGCTCCCGGCTCCCGGCTCCCAGCTCCCAGCTTGGTGTGGGATAGACCTCACCCAGAGACCATTCAGGCTGTCCTGGGCTGGAGCCCTGCTTCCCTCTGCTATTTTGTGGGTTCTGCCATTCTAGAATTGGTTCAGAGCCATTTTTTATAGGTTTTTGGAGGGACTCAGCAGGGAGGTCACGCTAGTCCCTGCTTTCCAGCTGCCGTCTCCAATCTATGTTTCTAGTTATAGCTCACATTATTCCCTCTTACTCAGGCTACATTCTAGCCAAACTGCAGTACTTGTTCCAATGACACTCTACTTCTGCTCTTCTTGCCTTTGAACAGGCTTTCATCCATGCCTGAGATGTTTTCCCTCCTCACTGCCAGCTGAAATCTACTTTATCGCCACTCAAAGAAGTATTCAAATACCACCTCCCATGTAAATTCTTTGCTGATTCTGTGGTTATTAGTTGTGTGCTTTTTTTTTTTGTTCTGTCATAGTCTTAGAGAACTGGCTAAGACAAATGAAAATCAGTGAATGAATGAATGAATGAATGAACAAGTGAATTATCCATGATTGTTCAGAAAATAAATATCAGAGGAAAAATTTGAACACAAGTCTCACTGAATCTGTATCCAATACTCTCTGGGGAAATATTATGTGTTAATTAATAATAGTTATTTTCAGTCAGTCCATCATTAAACACATATTAAGCACCTACTATCTGCCAAGAATTGTGTTAATCTCTAAGGATATAAAAGGAAATAACTGCCCGCTAGAAGTTCACAATCTGTAATATGTATACACACATATGTATGTGTATATATGCATGTGTATTTATATATGTGTGTCTGTGTGCTCTATACATATGTGTGTATAATATAGGAAATATTATATTAGAACATAATTTTTCATGTGGTATTTTTAATATTGCTACCAGATATACTTCTTCGGGGGATATTAAATGTTAGGCTGTCATGAATTAGTTCTTCATTTTTAAAAAATCATCAATGGTTATTTAGTAGAAGAAAAAGTAATTCATCACAAAGCTTAGCTTGTCTTTAGAACTTTGCAAGAACTTTCTTTATGTTAGTAATTTCCTTTAATTTTTATCCAATACTTTTTTCCCCTATGTTCTAGAAAACAAGACACACAATTACTAGTAGTCTTCTCCTCCCTCCCCGATTATATAATGGCTTCTCAAATGCTTGCCTAAAAGAATATGCTAGGATTTCATGCCAGAATATTTCCCCTGACCACGACCACACAGATATCATACACATCTCCCAATTTCCTTCTCACCAGGTTAGTTGCCCTCGGGTCCTTCAACCAACCAACTTTCTCTTTATTAATAGGTCAGAACCCCTTATTGGAAAATTTACTCTTTCCTTGAAAAAATGAAACTCCTTCCACTGACCTCCAGAGATAGAAGAGCTTAGAATATAAAAGATAAGATATTGTTTCACCTTTGGGGGATGGAGCTAAATTTCAACACCAGTATCCTAATGTGACCGAATTTTACTTGAAGTAACAGGCAATGTTTCAAGCCTCAGGTTTTGTGGGGTCTTTCTCTTGGTGTCAGTTTTCTTTATTTTGGTTCAATTAATATACTCATTCTGTATTATGCATATGTTTTATGGTTATGTGCATATCTACATCTATATGTATACGCACATATATGTGCATGTGTGTGTGTTCTTTATCTTGTGTTCTAATTAAATATTCAGTAAGTATCTATTATATGTCTACTGTGTGTGCAAGGAGACTTTTCTGATGCTAGAAACAAGGGACTATGGAAGAGATAATGCTCCTCATACTCCCCACCAGCAGTGGTCAAGAGAGGAAAAGCGAGAGGTTAATAAACTTCACATGTGAATCATCTATTATCTCTTACTGAGCCTGCCACACCTAAAATGTGTCGCAATGTGGTGCCCTCCACATATGTTGGATGGTGGAGCACCTAGAAAACCAAATCTCACAATAGGAAGCCATAGGTTTGCCCTCCAGAGGGCAGTTCTTTTTATTCTCTCTCATTTCTTTCCCTGCTATCTAGGGGAAAAGAAGCTTTCTGTTTCTGTTGCCTATGTCCTTCTTATTTCATTTCATCTCATGAGATATAACGCAATCTACACAGTGAGATAATATACATGAAGTCTTTAGCACAATACCTGACATATAGTAGGCACTACACAAATGCCTATTTTCTCCTTCCCTCTCCTCCCACATCTTCACTAAAGTTTGAAGACAGTAGAGTGTTATCTTGACTTTTCTCCTTTACCCACTACAAAGAGCAAAAAAAGAGCAGTACTTGGTTCTTCATTCTCAGATGGGGGACCAGAACAGGTATGAGTTAGTAACCCATTACCCCTTTCTTTTCAGGAACAATTCCACATGTCATTTATGTATACACACACACACACACACACACACACACACACACATATATATATATGCATGAGTGTATGTGTATATATATATATATATATATATGCATGTGTATGTGTATATATATATATAAAATTGGATTCTATTTTCATTGTGAAGAAATCTTTTTTTAATATGTTTGCATGTTTTTATGTTGATAGAGCTTCCTTTAATTCTCTTGCTTGATAACTCTCATTTTAGGCAGTAGGGCTGCATGTGAATCTTTATCCACTGTACATGGAATTAGGAAGATCTAAGTTTGCCTCCTGCCTCAGACACATACTAGCTCTGGCCCTAGGAAAATCATTTAATGTTTCTGGGCTTCATTTTCTTCATTTATAATCCTGGGGTAATAATAGCATCTACTTCACAAAGGATGTTGTGAAGATAACAATATTAACAGAATTTATATTGCATACTACATTTAAGTCTTTAAATATGTTATTTGATCTTAACAACCCACATTTATATAGAAATTTAAGTTTTGAAAGTGCTTGTTATCTCATTTAATCATCATAACACCATGAGGTAGGTGCCAGTATTACCCTCATTGAATATATGATGAAATTTAGTTGAAGAAATGTTTAATATACAGCTAACAAGTTTCTGAGGTAGGATTTGAATGCTCCTCACCACAAGTCCAGCACTTGATCTACTGCACCACCTAACTGCCTCAATATTCCTTATACAGGATTTGTATAATTGTTTAGACTTTATATGGAACATGTGCTTGATATTGAGTATTTGTTGAGTAAAATCATATCTTTATTTTGTGGGGTTTGTCTCTTTTCTTTTCTGACCAACGTGTAGACAATGCAGAGGACACTGGGCTTTAATTGTCACTTATCTTTGTTTTTAAAAAGGACCAGTAAGACCATAGGGTGATAACTTGACTTGTGCATGAACTGGATTTAAGTGAGGCAGAGTTGCACAAAGTTGTCAGCCTCACTCTTTCTTCCAGAATCATCAAATTTCACTAGCAAGACAAAAAATCAAGATGATTTTCAGCAGTTTGGAATGTAGCCAATTACCTTCGTGCCTTCCATTTCTGACTAAGCTCTAAGTACTCACAGTATCTATTTCAACTGCCTTCAGGGCTGTTGGAACAAATTGTTCTCATTCAAACATTTTGCTAGGGGAAGGCCTCATATGCTTAGGGGAGACATCCTCCTAACTCACTGATGGGTTTGAGGATTGGTTTAGTCTCTTCGCTGAGATAGTTTTACTAGGGTGTGGCTGCTACACATGCGAAAGCTTCTTGGAGCCACAGGTGAGAGTTGAGTGAAGGTGGATGTATGGCCCCAAAAAGGGCTCAGCCCTCATACCAGAGGTGCTAGATCCACCTGAACAACCCATACACTCTAAGATTTTAATGAATTTAGGCATGGCAGGCATCTAACATGATATTAGATGCAGGTTTAAAGTTTAATACCTTCTTTCTTTTCCTCATCTTTGAAGAAATCCTTTAGAATATGGGCAATATCTCAACCAAAGTCTCCATTTTCTATTTCAAAAAATTACCTTGTACAAATAAGAAGCACACACACACACACACACACATATATATATATATATATATATATATATATATATATATATATATATATATGTGTGTGTGTGTGTGTGTGTATATATATATATGTATATATGTGTGTGTGTGAATGTACATATATATGTGTATATATGTATTTACATATACATACACATATACATATGTATACACCCACATACATAAATTTACACACACACACAATATTGTATATATACATATACATTATGTGTATGAGTATATATATATACACACGCACATCACTGTTAATTGAACCATAACATCCCATTGCCTAGCATTTGTCTTAAAAAAAAAATAACTACTTAAGATCATGATTGAATGAATGAGTTATTAGAGGTAAGAGGACAAGTTTTGAAGCTATTAACATATAACAGTGAAAGATGTTGAGAATCTTGACCAGGTGGTTTTGCAAGGGCTTGTGTGAGAGTTATCACACACAATCTACCAAACTTACCTTCAGGTTAGATATTGTCACTTGGGGAGTGTGAAGACTCAAGTCTACTGCATCATGGGTCTATAGTTAGAAGAGAGTTTAGAAGACATGTAAGGCTACTCTCTTATTTTTCAAATGAGGAAACAGAGGTCCACACCTGCTTAATGACTTTACCAAGATCACACAGGTAGTGAATATTAGGGACAGGATTCTCTGATAACAAAGGGAGAGTTCTTTCCATTTTACCATAAGGTTTTATGATTGGATGACTGGGAAGATGATGACAAAATCAAAGGGTAGAAGGAAGTTTGGAGAAAGCCCAATCCAAGTAGACCTATGGAGTCCGACAAACAAAAAAATATAATCTTCCCTGGCTGAAATTCCTGTAGTTGACTCAGGACACCAACTGCCATTTGAACATATACTATTGGCAACCATTTATTCAACTGTCCTAGGGAGTATCTATCTCCCTAATTACACCTGCAGGGAGATAACAGCAAGCCCTTTATCACTCTGGTGTCAATATGTCTCTTTGAGACTGGTTCATGGACTTATCTGGGTTTGAGAAGCTATGCTATTAAAATGCCTAATGAAAGTACAGGAGAACATTTTGGGAGTCCTAACTCTTCTGAATTTCAGCCTCTAGATACCTATGGAGGCTCTAAAATCAATATTATCTTGAAGAAACACAATATGTTATTGTACTCTGTCATTATTTTCTTTGCTAACCAGCAAATTGTTGATACTGTCATCTAGCCATGAGTTACTGTGTTATTATAAAGACATTGTGCTATGCTCAACTGTTTGAGTGATCTTTTTTAATCAGAGCCAATAATTGGAGATTTGAGAACATGGAAAATTTTTCTGCCAAATGCTCATGGGAACTGTAAGTTGGATTTTATATCAATGCAGAAAAAGGAAGATATTCAAGGATCAATCATTAAAAGGGCAGTGCTTTAAGTTGCTAACTGGATTGGAGAGTAATGATGCTGTCAGGATGTTTCCTGATATCTAGAGGAAGGGAAAACAATTCCACTGAATTTACAGAGAGAAAAGGAGCTTGGCAGTTGGCATCCCATAAACCTTAGACTACCTCTGTTGCAATTAAGATGTTGCCTAGCACTTGACAATTCACACAGGATTGAGTAAGCATTATTTTTCATGTATTGAGAAACAGTACTTGGGTGGAAAGTCCTAAAGATGTATTGTCATTTTAGACACAATACTGTCACTAACACACTACTCACTCTCTCCTTTTGGCTTATTGAAGATTATTTTTCCTCTGATCACTAGTTCTTAGAGCAAATGACCATTTTAGGAACTCAAAAAATAAATTTAATTGAACAATCATTCATTAAGTTTCTTCATTGTCTCAGCACTGGTTATTCGACAAACAAACAACTTCTACTTTCAGGGGACACACGTTCTACTAGATGAGGGGTACAATACAAACAAGTATAATTAAACACAAAGCAAGCCAAGTGAGAGTGTCTCTTTTAGCTGAGCTTGTGGAACAGACTCGGGGTGGGGAAGAGCAACAACTTGATTGCCTGCTGCCTAAAAGAGCTGATTGAAAGGTCAATTTTTCCCCTTAGGAATTTGATTGAATGTTTAAATAGGCTTAAATTTACTAGTTACTCCGGTGTCATATAAAGACATTATGATTCTTAAGTGGCTACAATCTTTTGTTCTTTCCAGCAGAGGCCAGACATTTTTATTCTTTAACAACTATGAATACCCTCAGATGCATTCATTTTGCAGTACTGCATACTGACATAAAATTAAGAAAATGAACGTAAGAAGCAATAGAGAAACTTTTTGAACATGCATGTTCTGAGACCTGAAGTTTGAAAAAACCTCCCTTCCTGTTTGCTTTCATGAAGCAGCATACTATGTTAAATTGCTTTTAATTAGCTGTCTCATTGAACTGCAAATGAGATTGTCACTTGTGTGATCCACATAAAAAGCTTCATTTAGTAAATTATCTAATTATGTATTGAGTGTTCATTGCATATGGAAGTTTATGACCAATTTTGTGCACATACAAGAGAAACATGTGTGTCCTTTGCCCTCAATTTGTGTAATCACATGAACACTTTAAGACAGATTTTTTTTTTGTTTTGACTTTGTATACTTACACCCAGTTCAGTGACTTCTATAAAGTAGTATCTTCATGATTATTAACTTTTGTTAAGGCAGTGTCATAGGTTCTGAGCCATTTTGGAGCTAACTGAAGTATTCCATGTGCTCTAAGGAATTCTGTTATGCAGAGATGGCTATTCAACTAAAAAAGTAATCAAGAATCATTAAACACCTATATTAATGTGTAGGGTGCTGTAGATGCAAAGACAAAACCAAATAGTTTCTTCAACTGAGAGAAACCACATAAAATATAAATATAAAATATAAATATTATATATATATATATGGTAAATATGACATAATTTCCAACAAGTTAACATGCATTTATATGGCTCTTACTATGTGGTAAGCACTATGCTAAACATTTAGCACAGTGTCTGGAAAACAATAAGTATTTAAAAATGTTTATTGACTGACTGGGTATACAAAGAAATGTAAATATCAGTCCCTATAAAAACAAGTAAACAAACAAAAAACCATTCCTGCCTTCAGGGAACTTATGTTTTAATGGAGGAAGAAAATACATAAAAGGAACCTGAAAAGGGAGTCAAATATTACAAATGTCAAAAAGTGGGGCCTAGGTTTGAGGAATTGAAGGTGAGGAAGAGATCACACTGGATCATATTTGGAAACATTTCCAATACTTCCAATTTTCCTAACCTATTTTCTGATGTACAGCAATACTGATCTTGAACACCAATATTCCTTCCCCTGTTCATGTATCATATCTACAAAAAATGGAAATTTATAATACTGAAATGATAATTATATTACCCAAAGTGTAATAGAATATAAAGGGGTGTGTGTGTGTGTGTATGTATGTATGTGTGTGTGCACATGTGTCTGTGTGTGTGTGTGTGGAATTTAATTCCTGAAATCTCCCAAGAAATATTGGGGTTTACAGGATAAATTTCTTTTTGAAAGACCATGCTTTAAACCCATATGACTGGCTCTCATTGACTGGCCAACAATAGGTCCTAGCTCAAGCCTCATTTGGTCATTGTTTGAGTTCTGATGGTTCAAAGTGACCATAAATAGGAATTGTTTCTGTTTTGACCAGAAACTTTGGGGCTCTTCCTCTCCTCGATGAATTTTTTGGAACATTTAAGAGAGGCTATTCTTTGCCTCATTTCTTAGTTAGCCTTAATCGCTGAATAAGTGTTGCCTCAGACAAACTGAGACCTGGGAAAAACCTTAGCTTAAAAGGGCCAAGTGCTCCCACTTAATCTGGGGCCATTTACAGTCATCCTGATGTATATGTTGCCACTGGACCCAGATGAATCTGGAGGAGAAAGTGAGGCTGCTGACGTTGCCCAGCCATGCTTCAATTAAATTCAATTCACTTTTAAGTCATGACATCACTGTCCCCATGCCAAGGTGGTCTTTGAAAATGAAGGACAAACAACAACAACAGTTCTCTGAACAAATTACCAGTTTGGTAACTCCAAAAATTGAATTCAATTGAACCATCATTCATTAAATTTCTTCATTGTCTAGACACTGGGCATTCAAAAGAGAGAGAGAGAGAGAGAGAGAGAGAGAGAGAGAGAGAGAGAGACAGAGAGAGAGACAGAGAGAGACAGAGAGAGAGACAGAGAGAGACAGAGAGAGAGAGACAGAGAGAGGCAGAGCAACAGACACAGAGAGACAGACACAGAGAGACAGAGAGAGAAAGAAACAGAGAGAGAGAGAAACAGAGAGACAGAGAGAGACAGAGACAGAGAGAGATGTTGGGGATAAGCCTATGGGATTGCATTCTAATGAGAACAAAACCAGAGACTGAGTCAAGCCGGGAGTGAAATGAGCATAACTGGGACCCCTCACAAAATGGTAATTTTAATTGTGGTTGTTCGGAGGTTCAGTCATCCCTTGCTCTTTGTGACTCTGTGGACCATACTATCCATGGGATTTAGGGGCTGCCTAATTGAAAGAGCAGTCTTTATAGCGAGGATATTTCTCCAGGCTGGAAGGTGAAGTCTGGAGAGTGAGTGTATTTGAGAGGGAGATACCTTCTATCTATGTGAATTTTGCAGCAGTAAAAATTTGTGAATCATTTTTCAAGACCATGGAAAGTGAAATTATCTCACCCTAGAGAATTCTTAGCTGTTGTCAAGTTGCTGAAGAAAAATATCATTTCCCTTGAGATACTCCTGTTGATTTAGAATCAGGAGCAGAAATTTTGTTATATTCCTCTTTGAAACAATCCAACACAAAAATCAAAACACTAAAATATTTCAGACAAGCAGAGTCAGATCATAATTAGGTTGACTCCCTTCTAATTGTAATTCTACCATTTCCAAATCACCCCTTAGATCACTGGGGATGTTGTGATTGTGGTTTCTCCCTTTATTTGAAAGCTTCAAAGCTAGAAAAAAGGATGAATCTTTGCATTCTTAGTAAATCCTGAATTGATTGGATTGCCAAATGAGGATAGATCTTAGTAACCACACAAAGATATTTTCTTTGTAGTTATGTAAATAACTTTGCCTAATCAGGGGCCCTGAATCTTAGTCTCCTGGAAGCTATTTCCTTGTCTATTTCATCTCTTCTAGCTCATCATCACTAGTTGGCATGGAGATAGAAGTTGTGTCTCAGCATGACGGAATGCCTTTGGGGAACATTTTCTTTTATTTCATTGTAAGCTGGAGCTTGATCTTTTCTTCACATTTTTATGAAATATGACTGCAAGTTCTATGGGATTATGCAATTCCTTTCCTGCAGTGAAGCTAGATCCTTGCTGTGATAAGCAGCCACGCAGGTTTTCTGCATTTGGCAGAATGATATCCCAACAACCGATGCTAGAGATGCATCTTTCATCCAGTTCCAGAAATACTTAAATTTCTGGGGTTTTTATATTCAGAAAATTATAGCTTCCACCTTAAACTTGAGATTCATTAATCATTGCATGATGAAACCCAACATCACTTGCTCTTTGTGTGAACCAAGGGGTCATTTCTGTTTGAAATTTTAAAGAGACTTTTAACACTCGTAATCCAATCATTGGAGTATTCCTGTAATGTTTTCTTTTTTCGCTCTTATTTTTATGTTTCTATGCACCCCCAAAATATAAATATATTGTGAATAAGAAAAAATAATAATCATACTTGAAAATTGCTCTAATGATGCTTTTCAGGTTTTTCAGTACTCAAATGTGATCTCGTGGATATGGGGCACTTTTTCTAAGTATGTAGGCTTTGCCTGCCTATATTGTTTGATTGAACACTTTCTTCCTATAAGAAGTTTCTGTAAGATCATAGGGTCCATCCACAATGTGGAGGGTTTTCCTTCCATATATTATCTTGAAGGTACAAACAGAGCAGATGGTCTTTTCACTGATTAACTTTTGTTATCTCAGTAACCAATCCGTATGCATCTTTAAACTAATGTACTTCCTTTATCACATCTTTTATATTTTTTTTTTAAGAAGTTGACATCTTTTCCTTTTATATCACCTCAGTTTTTCAGTATATCTCTTGCCCTTCCCTGACACAGAGCCATTCCTCACAAACAAGGAAAGGAAAAAAGCGTAGCAAAAATCACCAACATCCAAGAATTATGCATTATATTCAGTATTCCACACCTTTAGTCTCTGACATTCTGGATTGAAGATGGGTATATGCCTTCTCAGATCTGTCTTTATGGACAGGTTGGATCACTATGATTTCCCAGCATTTTATTTTTATTATTTTGATTTTTTTATATTTTCATTATATTTATGTACCACCCGTGGTTTATGTACCATTATATTTATGTACCACCCATGGTTTAGCTGTTCCTCAACTGAAGGGCATCTACTTAATTTCTAGTTTTTTGTTAATACCAAAAAAAATAATGTTACTAAAATTGTTTTGTTTTATATGGAATTCATTTCCTTTCTCTTTTCTTTCTTCCCTTCCTCCCTTTCTCCTTCCTTTTGTCCTTTCTCCTATCTTTTCCTTCATCCCTCTACTTTCTTTTCCTACCTTCTTTGGTTCTTTTCTTTTTTTTTCCTTCCTTCCTCTTTTTCTTCCCCAGCATTGACTCTTTCTGTTATATCACCAGCTTTTACACTTCTGGATCAAAGAGCATTGGCATTTTATTCTCTTTGTTTCTATAATTCCATATTATTTTTTTTTCAGAATGGTTAAACCAATTTCTAGCTCCATAGTTCAGTAGTATATCCACCTTTCTACAATCTTTCCAATACTGACTATTTCCATGTTTGTTGTATTTGACATTTTGCTGGGTATGGGATGATACCTCAGAGCTGTTCTGATTGTTAGATGATTATTACAGAACCAAAGCTATAATTAATTTAGTTAATATTGGCATTTTTATTAAGTTGGTATATACTAACATCAAAGTACAGACTATTCTTACAGTTATTTAATTAATTCTTTATTTCTTCAAGGCATCTTACAATTTTACCAATATAGGTATTGATCAAGTTGTATAGATTGACTCCTATGTATTTTATGTGTAATTATTTTTACAATTATTGTAATTATTTTGAATAGAACTTTACTTCTATCATTTCCTCTGCATTTTGTTATTGCTACAAAGACATATTGTTGAATTTTGTAACTCTGTTTTGTAACTGATAACTTTACTGAAGGTATTGTTTTCGTTTCTCTGCTGATTCCCTAGGATTTCCCAAGTAAATCATGATGTCATTAATGAATAGGCATAGCTTTTTCTCCTCTTTGCCTGTCTTTATGCTTTATTTTGTCCCTCTTATAATTGATATTCCTAGAATTTCTAGAATTATCCCAAATAACAGCTGGGAAAATGAGCATCCTTGCTTTATTCCTGTATCTACTGGGAAAATTTCTAGTATTTCTCTATTGCCTATCATACAGGTTTTTGGTTTGGTAGAGATAGTATAAATGTGTGTGCGTGTGTGTGTGTGTGTGTATGTATGTCTGTGTTACAATATTCTGTGTTTGTGATTTATGCATTTTTGGCATAAATGAGTGTTATGTATTCTCAAAAGTTTTTTGTGTTAATTGATATAATCATGTAGCTTTCACAGGATTTTTTGATGTGATTATTTTAAATTTTTTTCTATTGTTAAACTTTCCGTGAATCATGGTTATAAGTCCAACTTGTTTATAATGAATGTTTTTTTAATCCTGTAGTCTTTATGCCAGGATTATATTTCATCTTTTGAATCAGTGTTTATTCATTATATTAGTTTATGGGTCTCTTTTTTTACTTCATCATATCCTAATTTATTTGTTAAATTCAAAGTATTATGTATTACAACTATATTTGTATCCTAAAAAGAGCCTGCTACTATTTGTCAATTTGTAATGTAGTTTACTTTTTCTTTATACATTTAGATTATATAACATTTGGTGATAGATATAGGCATACCTCATTTTATTGTATTTTACTTTATTGCATTTCACAGATATTGGTTTGTTTTTGTTTTGCATATTGTGGGTTTGTGGCAACCTGAATTAAGTAAGTCTATTACCATGATTTTTGTGACATCACATGCTAACATCATGTCTCTGTGTCACATTCTGATAATTCTTGCAACACCTCAAACTTTTTCACTATTATTACATCTGTTGTAGTGATTTGTAAACAGTGATGTTTGATGTGCCTACCGTAATTTTTTTGGCGCTCCATGAACAGGCCTGTATTAGATGGCAAGATTATGATAAATGTGAGTGTTCTGACTGCTTCATCTACCCAGTGTCCCTCCTCTCTCTGTCTCTCTGTCTCTGTTTCTGTCTTTGACTCTGTCTCTTTGTATGTCTCTCTCTTTATTTCTCTCTGTGTGTCTCTGTCTGTCTCTCTCCCTCCCTACCCCCATTCCTTAAGACACAATATTGAAATTAGGCCAATTAACTTTACAATAGCCTTCAATCATTCAATTGAAAAGAAGAGTCAAATGATTTGGCAAACTTTATTGTTGTCTTGTTTTAAGAAATTATCACAGCCACCCCAACCTTCAGCAACCAACCACCACCCAGATCAGTCAGCAGACATTGACACTGAGACAGTAAACTACACCAGCAAAAAGATTATGACTTGCTTTAGGCTCAGACGATGGTTAGCATAGTTTTTAGCAATAAAGTATTTTTCTAATTATGCTATGTACATTTTTTAAACAATACTATTGCTTACTTAATAGACTACAGTAAAATGTAAACATAGTTTCTCTATGCAGTGGGAAACCAAAAAATTTTTGTGACTTGCTTTATTGCAATATTTGCTTTATTACAGTAGTCTGTAATTAAACCTGCAATATCTGAGGTATGCCCATAGATAAGTTTAATATTGATATTCATTTATATTTTATAGTTTCTTTAAACATAATATAATATTCCTTGTTCATCACTATTGGTATCATGAATTTTAATTTTCCCTTGATAATATGATTGCTACTCCTGTGTTTTTAGATTAACCTAATGTTTTATAAATTTATTTACATTCACATTTCAATCCCATGTTTGCTTTTCAAATATGTTTTTGCTAACAAGTTTTAAAATTAAAAACAAATCATCCTAACATTTTCCTTCATTATATGGGATTATTATCCTTGTTTTTATTATTATTTTATATTGTTATACCAAGAGCGAGTGAGACACGCCACAGAGTATAAGTTTTAAATGGAGAATTTATTAGCCGGCCACCATTTGGGATTTCACCCAAATCAAAATGGCCCTGAATTGGGGTGAAGAAGTAGTTTATACAGAAAATACAGGGTATAGTGGTTATCTCTTGGAATTTACAGGCCAGTTCACAGGGTAGTGGGTGGTCCTGACAGATCAAAAGATTCTGACAGGTTATTGTTAAGTGGGATAATCTTATTGACATTCCCTGGTGGAGTCTCGGAGCCCTGGGGACATTTGCTAAATGCCAAAAGGTCTGAGCCCATTCTTTTTCTCAGGGGTCTCCTTAGCAATAACTGATTTTTCCAGTACCACAATATGTTATATTATTATATATCACATACTATATAGGATTAAACTCACATTTAACGTTATGAGAGTTGAGCTTATAACTTCATTATTTCTTTCTTTAACATCTATTTTTTTCTTCTTTCAAATTGATATAATATCCCTGAAATTAATTGTGCTTAAACTTTGATATGTCTATTCTCAACGGTTTCTGCCCTCTCCATCCCTTCCCTCATCTTCACTTACCTCCTTTGCCTGCCCTTTTCTGCCCCTTTTTCCCTGTAATTTTTTATTTGTACTTTGTTGTTTGCTAACATTCAATATACAGCTTCTAAGTATTCTAAGAAGTAGTAGTGATGAGGGAGGCTCACATACCTTCAGTCTTGGCTGGAGAAGAACTTGAGATTAGCAGTGCTTCCCGGTTCAGGGAACCATAAATGATGAGGGTTTGGGGTGAGAGGTGCTCGACACCCCAAAGTACCGACACACCGGGTCCTGCCGAAAGAATTCGACTCAAGCTAGATTGGATCTGACCACCTTCATGGAGGCAAAATGCAGATTATATACACAAAGGTTATGGGAGGGATTGAGGGGTGGTCTGGGGTGGCCAGAGGAGGGGTCTAGGGAAGGACTTAAGGAGGAGTCTAAGGAGGAATCTGAAAGGACTGGTATGAGGTCAGACTCCCAGGTGGGGGAAATAGCTGAAGGCTATATGGAAATGACAACCCATAAAGGGCTGGGGTAGCAGAGCTAGGGTATAGATATTTTGATCAGGTTTAAGGATGGGAAACAGGATTAAGGGCAGGAGGTCATTGGGAAGACAAGGTTAAGGGTGGGAAACAACTGGACAATAGAGGACTGGGCAAGGTAGGCATTTGGGCTTAATGGTTATAGCCTCAGGCCAAGGCCAGGTAGAGTGGGAAGATTCAAGGAGAGTTCAAGGGTTCAAGGGGTTCCCAGAGACTGTGCCCTCATCAGTAGTTTCTAGCAAAATTTACATATTTAACAGTAAAATATCTTCCAAGTGTATTACTGATAGTGACAAACACTTTGAAGTACTTTGAAATATTATGTAAGCAGGGACAGCCAGGTGGTGCAATGAGCAGAGCACCTGCCCTGGAGTCAGGAGGAGTCAATTCCGGCCTCAAACACTTGACACAATTACTAGCTGTATTACCTTGGGCAAGTCGCTTAACCCCAATTGCCTTGCCTTCCTCCCCTAAAAAAAGGAAAAAAAAAGATAATATTATGTAAGGATGGGTGTGGGCCCCTGTCTAGGAGGCGAAGAGGCGAAGAGTCCAAACCCCTCAGCTGAATTGATAAGTTTGTCGATTTGAAAATATTTTGATACCAAATTTGGTTTGGTGTCACTAAAGATCAAATACTCTGCTCGATATTGTTTAGATTGTATTTTGTTCTATAAATAGATCCCAGAGGTTTGTTTGTTCATTTTCCCTCCTAGTTTATTATTCATTTAACTAACTTCTCTCAAAAGGACAATCTAGATAAGGAAAGGGTCCCATCTGATATTCTGTAATACTTTGAGGCTTGGATGAATCTGTAATCTCAACAATGTAAGTATTCCCTCCAACTACACAGATTATAATCCATCCATGTCTGCCCATCCTGCGTGATTCTCATTCATTTAATGTAAATCCTTCACTGGAGGGAGAAGGCTCTAACCAGGACTGAGCTAGAGCCATCTTGACAGGGCTCAAGAAAACCCACTGTTATATTTTTAGTATAAGTGTTTACTCATTGAAAACCATTATAAATCAGGTTTTGTTGATTGTCTACAGGTAAGAAAGTTGTGGAGAAAATGTCAATGATGCCAAATAAACTTAAAAATGTCTCATGGGCATGACTCTGCCACCCCCACCCCCTAACAGACTGTTAAACATTTCCCAGCACACTGCTGTCTCTACCCACATTTTGGTGACTTCCCTCTAGATCTCTTGGCATTACATGAATAAATGCAAGCTATCCATGTATCAATTTGTCTTGCTACATGCAATTCTATGATCTTTTTTTTAATCAGACATCTCTCTGACATTCTTTACACTTCTCCTTTTCAATTCTTTCGTCCTTAATACAGAAATAAAAATTTCTGAAATTACCTATACTGGTAAATCACATTGTCCCTTCATCCATAGAAATACTAATGCTGCCAATTCTTTTGTGAGTGCATACCAGATATTATGTAAGGTGCTGGAGATTTAAAGACACAAGTCTTTTAAATGCAATTCATCTTTTCAATCAATGCAAAAGTCTTTAAAAACTGTTCCTGTCCTACAGAAACATGTGTTTATATCTTGTTTCTTTGTCTCCGTCTCCCTGTTTCTCTATTTCTCTCTGTGTCTCTGTCTCTGTCTCTGTCTGTCTCTGTCTCTGCCTCTCTCTTCTCACACACTTGCAATAAAAATCATTAAAACAAAACCGGTAATTTTGAGATAGAAGCCATTAGAAACTGTGGGGATGAGGAAAGACTGCAAGCAGAAGGTCAGCCTTGAGCTATCTTGAATAAAACTAAGAATTCAAAAGAGACAGAAGTGAGAAGAGAGTGTTCTCCAGACCAAGAGGAAAGCCAGTGCAAAGGCATGGACACAGAAGGGGAAATTCCATGTGGAAGGAACAATGAGAACAGCTTGATGGAATTATAAAGTGTATTAAAGGGACTAATATATGATCAGATTGGAAAGGAAATTTGGAACAAAGACTAATTAAAGATTCGTTGATCCTGAGTTTTTGAGTGTTTTGTAGGTTGCCTTTATTAAGTCTGATATCCTTTTCCTGAAATGAAAAAAAAGGTGTTCCTCTTTTCTAATGAGTCTCATAACTATTATTGGAGGTGGATACATGTTCAAATAAATGAAAAAAATGATATGATGACGAGAGAGTGCTACATAGGGATCTGGAAGACACAGGTTCAAGTTTCTGCTCTTACATTTACTAGTTATGCTACTTCAGATACTCCCTAACATTTATCAACTGAGCCTAGGCTGGGGTTGACCTCTTTGTTAGTGGAGTTCTGCATTTGGAGTTTGCAATTTGGATGTCATCACAGCACCTTTGCATGTTTATAACATATGATGAAGTAGCAAGTATATGATAAAGGAATAATTTAAGAAGAAAACAAAGAAAAAAATAGAAAGTCCTTATTTTTGACAAGAAAAAAAAGCACATCCTTAGTGTTTGTGTGTGCCTTGTGAGTATGGTCTTACCTATCCAGAAACAAAAGGTAAAATTTTGAACATAAGGCAGTAATCCTTTTGCCTTTGTTGTCTGAGGTAGGCAGTCTCTGCGGAACACTGAGTAGGTCTAAGGATAAAGAGGGAGGATCATTAAAATTAAATCACCAATAATTCCTCAGAAAACATGAATACGAATCATCTGAATGGCTTGAACTGCATATGAGCTAACACGGTCAGAGGTGAGGTGACCTCCTTTATGGAAGCCTTGTGTGCACAACCAACATGGATGATGACTTATGAAAATATTAATGGGCCAATACCATCTCTCATTTCCTATACTAGCACACATCTCATAGTTCCATAAAAAAGTTTATAGTGTATAAACAGAAGCACCTGTCTTCTCAATTTAGTTGTCCTTCACAAGGGCATATGTCCCTTAGGAGTGAGGAAAGCTTTTCTTATTACCTAATTCACATATCCTCTAATTCTGCATTATTGTCATCATTCCTTCTCTACACTTTGTACCCTCACAAGTAATATTACAATCCATATGACTGATAAAAGTGGTGTGCATAAGAAGGCAGTAGTTTGGCATGGCAATTCCAAATTTCAACCAAACACCAGTTAGCCCCTTCTACTGTGTCCTGTGGAATCCCTTCATCCTAAATCTCTTTCTCTCCCACTCCTTCCATCTTCTAGCTATTATTTAAACTTGGCTCCTCACCCCTCCTTCTGTTACACAGCCTCCTTGACTACCCTTTCAACTATTGGCTGCAACTTTACTCATTTGCTTTGGCTCACTGGTTGAGGCAGAGGAGTTGGAATATTCCTTGTTCCCCATTGCTTTTTCCAGGTATTCCTCCTATCTCCATCACTCAGTAACATCTCTTCCTTTAAGATTCATGCAATTCATATGTAAGTTCATAAGACACAAACACTCCCATCAAAATTCTGGTAGCTATTCTCTACAGACCTCTGGGCCATTCCTTTTCTTTCCTCAATGAGTTTGATACATGGCTCACAATGTTTCTCTCCTCATCCACTCATTTCTTCAACCTACTCACCTTTTATGACCTATTCCTCTACCCTACCTCAGCCATACACAAAGATGGTCAAAGTTTTGATCTCACTGTCATCCACTGATGTACCACTTCCATGTTAGAGAATTCCAAAATGCCCTTATCCAACCATAATCTATTGGCTTTTTTATTTCTTCCTCTGCCCTCACTTACAGAACCCTACTCTCTGCTGACATGTTACTTCCAAACCTCAACCCCCCAATTTTCTGCCAGGCCATCTCCCCTGTACTAGCCATTCTTTTTTCCCCAACTGCATGGTGAATTAATTCAACTATGCATTTTCTTGATCTTCTTGTATCTCTAGCACTCTTTTCTCTTTTCACTTCATCAGTCATATACTGCTAAGGCTCAGCTACCATTCACCACCTTTGTTCTTACATACATGCTGCTCAATGGAAGTGGCCAAAAAAAATCATACAACTGTTCTGACTGGGTGTACCAAAATTTATATTTTACCAATTCAACTATGTCCTTACAGCTGTTAGACAATCCTTCTGTACCTACTTAATTAACTCATTATCCCACTTTCCACAGTGGATCTTCCAAACTTTTTTCATACCTTACCTAACCTTCCTTTCAGCGCCTAGTATCAATCTTCCCTAACTGACAATCTTACATCATATTTTACAGAAAAAAAAGACAATTGAGACCATTGTCCATGAGCTCCCTCTTTTCTCTTCTTCATATCATCTCACTTATATTCTAATACTATTTCTTCCTTCACCCTGTATCACAACATGAGGTGGCCTTAGTTCTTGCAAAGGCCAACCCTTCTAACTATTCAAATAATTCCATCTGCTCTCAACCCACAGAATGCCCCCCCCCACATCATCTCTACTGTATCACTTATTTTCAATCTCTGTTACTTGCAGTTATGTCTATGTCACCCAATCCTTAAGAAAATGTTCACTTGATCCTTCCTTTCTTGCCTGCTATGGTCTCTTTTACCCTTTGTAGTTAAAATACCTGAAAATGCCACTGACAATAGTTGCCTCTGCTTTCCTCTCATTTTCTTTGCAACCTCTTGCAATCAGGCTTCTGACTTTATCATCTCAATGAAAGTGTTCTCTCTAAATTAAAGTTAGCAATGATCTTTTGGTTGCTAAATTAAAGGACCTTTTTCTCAATCCTCATTTTCCTTGTGCTCTCTGAATCCTTTAATATTGTTCACCAGGCTCTCCCCTTTCATACTCTCTTTCCTCTAAGTTTTTAGGATCCTACTCTCTCTTGCTTCTCATCCTTAGTATTTGTCTACTCTTTCTCAGGCTCTTTTGCTTGATTCTTATCCAAATTACTCTCTAACTCTAGGTGTCTCAAAATGTTCTATCCTGGGTCCTCTTCTCTTCTTCATCTATACTACCTCTCTTAGTGATATCATTCACTCCCATGCATTTAATTATCATCTTTATGTTAACAACTCTCACATCTTCCTATTCTGCCCCAAACTTTTGGATGACATTCAGTCTCGTAGTTCCAACTGCTTTCCAAACATCTTGAACTGGATATCCAGTATTTATCTTAAATTCAACATGTCTGAAACAGAACTCATCATCTTTCTCCCTACCCTCTACCCCAATGTCCCTATTAGTGTAGAAGGCAACGTCATCCTCCCAATACAAAAGGGTTGAAGCCTAGATGCCATCCTTGATTCCTTCTACCCCTCTTCCTCAATATATTTAATCTGTGGCAGAGACTTATTGATTTTCTATTAATTTTGCCTTTGTGATATCTTTCAAATGCACACCCTTCCCTCCTTTGACACAGCCATAACTCAGGTGCAGGCTTTCATCATCTCCCTCCTGGTGAGTCTCATGGTGGGTCTGCCTGCCTTGTCTCTATTCTAATTCATTCTCCATTCAGTCATTCAAGTAATTTTTCTAGCTCAGGCCTCATCATGTCAAGAACCACCTTCCATTACCCAACTTTAACTACAGAAGCTCCCTATTACCTTCAGTCTTCTTACACCTCACTCCCCTCCATGTACTCTTCAACCTGATAATAATAGCCTTGTTGTTTCACCAACAAGACATCCCACCTCTTGACTCTGAGCATTTGTTCTTGCTGTCCAACAAGCTTGAAATGCTTTCCCTCCTCATCTGTCCCTCTTGGCATCACTGGCTTTCCTTAAGTAAGTCCCATATAAAATCCTATCTTCTGTAAGAAGCCTTTCCCTGTTTCTCTGTAATTCTAGTGCTTTTCCTCTGTTAATCATTTCCTATTCCTTCTGAGTATAGCCTGAGTGCATGCACACATGCATGGATACATGTATGTATACACATGTGTACACACATATAGTATATATGCATATATATACATACACACACACACACACACACACACACACACACACACACACACATATATATATATATATATATATGTTTGTTTGTTTGTTGTTTCCACCATTAGATTATAAGTTCCTTAGGACGGTGACTATCTTTTGCCTCTTTCTATGTCCCCAATATTTAGTGCAATGCCTGGTACTTTGGAAGTACTTGATAAATGTTTATTAATTGATAGATTGATAACTTCTTCACCTTTGTACATATTCAGAGCATAGGCAACTAAAACAATAAGTCTGGTAGTTTACTCATTTAGCTTTATCCACTAAATATTATTCAGCTTTTTTTAAAGGCATAGCCCCCTCCTCCTGAGCCCCTGGAGAATTGGTGAGTATGAATTTTCTTTAGTCACTGTGTAAAATGACATCTGAATATTACCTATAGAGACTCTCAGAAAACGGGCAGAACCAGTATGTCAGTTGATGGAATATTGTGTCATTTATATCTAAACGTTTGGTCAACGGTTGGTACATAGAATAATGGATTTAGAGTCTAGAAGACCAGTTTGAGTCATTCCTCAGACAATTACTTAGTTGTGTGACACTGGGCAAGTCACTTACCTTCTTCCTTTTCTGTCAAATGGAAATAACAGTAATACTCCTTTCCTTGCAGAGTTGTTGTGAGGACTAAATGAAATAGCACATATAATGTTCTTAGTGAACATTTGAAGCGCAATGTAAATGTTAATTGTTATTTTGTTGTGAGAGAGATCAACCCTGCTAGATAATTGCCAGGCACAAAATGTAGCAGAAAAAAACACTCTTTAGAGGACCTGAGTTCAGATCGTGACTCTCTCCTTTGCTGTTGGTGTGACATTGGGCAAGTCACTTCATTCCCCTATATTCACCTGGGATAAGCACCACCAACACAGCACTGGCTTAAGAAAGGGAAAAAAGAACTCTGAGGAAAGCCAGAGGCATTTGCTGGGAAGGCTGCCACATGTGAGGATAGAGATCAAGCAGATCGGGGGAGTCGCTCATCTGAACCTGTCATCTGATATGGCAGCTTCCTATTTTATCTAGGACTTAGCACAGTTCCCAGCACATATCAAGGACATAATAAATGCTTCTTGACTTGACTATTTATTATTCATGAGTAGGGTACAAATGCCATTGTTTCAACACTGCTAAAATGTTGCCAATGCTGACAGTGTGCTTTAAATTCAGCACCCTACAAATTTGGCATGTTTTCAATTTAGCACATAGTATCAAAGCCTTGATCATCTTATACCAGTGACAGCTCTGCCAAGTTCCTTTGAACTGATTGTGGTAGTCCATGGCCTCATTTTGAATCTGAAACACCTACCCAAGTCCTTGACTTCAAAGCAATTTTCTAAGGACAATTTTGAATTTGAACTGATGTTCAACTGGGGTTCAACTAAGGCAAGATCTGAGAATTAGATATAAAAGCATGTGCATGCCCATCCTTCCGAGAGCTCTTATCTCATTTTAAAAAATATTTCACCCACCAAAGTCACTTCCTTCAAGTTGGAATTGTGTCAAAAATCCTGATATCAGCAAAAATGCTGACATTAAGTAACAGAACACCTTCCCTGCTCCCCCACACTCTATGTCACAGGTATGCACATGTGCCCGCACATACTCACACACACACATACGTACAACAACATTGTCTTTTCTTTTATCTCCTCCCCTGTCTGGTTTTCCCAGTGATGGTGAGTGACTGAAGGCCTTCTCTTTCCAGCCTTGCAGAAGCACTGCTAAGAAACTACAAGATGGGATTACCTAGTCCAGCTGGCTTTCTGCTCAAAGACTGCTGTTAATACACTTTGTTAAAGGGCAAGTTCCTACAGCAAGCCTCACTTATTAATGCAAGGGCTATGCTTTCAGCAGAAGCATCCAAGTGAGAAATGTGTAAGCAAGAAGATATCAAGTGAACCATTTACTCCAACGGAAGAGCTGTCAGGAATGCTCCACCTATCAGCTAGTTTTGAAGTTCCTGGCTTCAAATACAGATTCCTCCCCACCCCCCTTTAATAATAGAGTATCTTTGAACATGGGAAAGCTTAGCCCTGCCTAATGCTGGGGTGGGAGGGAAGCCTTCTTGACTTGAGGACTCAAGAATCCTTGTAAAACATTTTAGCTCAACAAGCAATTACCTTCCCCCAACCTCACCCATGACCTCAATCTCTTCTACCATGTGACACTATGCCGGTATGCTCAGAATCAATGTTCTGCATGGCCGAAGCATCAGACATTGAAAATCTCATTGAAGCTAAGGGCTAGCTCTGTGCTTATGGGAAGTTATTAAGACTTCAGGCAATCAGGGATGCTGGCAATCTCTATTACAAGCTAAACACTAGACAGACTACTGTGTTGCAGGACTAAACAATTCTCAAAAGAAATCGAGCTTTATTCCCCCTCAACCCCCTGCCAACTGGAGTGCAAAATATTCTGGGCAAAGCTCATGTTTAAAATATTTCCTTTAAATAAAGGCCAGAATTTTCCTTATCTTTATCATTTTCATCTTATAGAATCATAAACACATGAAGATTGAATGCTGTCCCTGAGGAAAATATGTTTCAAATCCTGAATCTGACGTTTAATAGCTGTGTGGCCTGGAGCAAATCACCTGACCTCTCTGAGCCCTTGCCAAGTCTCTTAAACCTATTCCTGTGCCATAGGTGGGTTGGAGCTAATGGCCCAATGAAAAGTTTCTTGTGCTGATTAAACCACAAACTATTTACTTATCACAAGAATGTGTTTTTGCCAAAAGAGTCCATCACTTCAGTATGAAAGACCAAATAGAAATGTCCACTTGCTATCTTACACTTTAATAGAGTCAGACCAGCTCCCTTAAAACTTCTCTCTGAATCCACACTATGTTTGCACGTGATCCTAAGCCACTGGTCACCCCAGAGAACAAACTCTTGTCCCATATTGGCTATAGCACTATTCCCCTAGCAGGTGACATTTGTTCAGCACAGTAATATTCACAAATGGGCTGCCCATGAGGCACCTCATTTGATGAAGCAGAAGCATCCTAAGTCCTGCACAGTCTGAATAAACTGAATGCTCAAAGGGCAACATGTTGAGAAAAACTGCTAGGAAAAATGGAAAACAGTATGGCAGAAACTAGGTACAGACAAACATCTCATAATGTATACCAAGATAAGGTCAAAATGGGTACATGACTTACACATAAAGAGTGATACTATAAGCACATTAGGAGAGCATGGAATAGTTTAGCTGTCAGATCTATGGATAAGGGAAGAATTTAGGACCAAACAGGATATAGAAAGCATTATAAAATATAAAAGTGACCATTTGATTACATAAAAATAAAAAGATTTTGTACAACAAAACCAATGCAACCACAATTATAAGGAAAACAGAAAACTGAGGATAATGTTTTGCTACACGTGTCTCTGATAAAGGCCTCATTTCTCAAATATGTAGAGAATTGAGTTAAATTTAAAAACAAATACAAGCCATTCTCCAATTGATAAATGGTCAAAGGATATGGGCAAGCAGTTTTAAAAGAAAACAAATCTATCTATATGCATATAAAAATGCTCTAAATCCCACCTCTCAGATGGGCTAATATGACAAAAAATGGAAAGTAATAAATTTTGGAGGGGATGTGGGAAAACTGGGACTCCACTGTTGGTGGAATTGTGAACTTATACAGCCATTCTGGAGAGCAATTTGGAACTATGCCCCAAAAGCAATAAAACTGTGCATACCCTTTGATTCAGTAATACCACTGCTATGTCTGTATTCCAAAAAGATCCAAAAAAGATAAAAAAAGGAACCTACTTATACAAAAATATATTTACGGCAGATCTTTTTGTGGTGACAAAGAATGTGAAATTGAGGGGATGCCCATCAGCTGGGGAAATTGATGAACAAGCTGTAGCACGCTATTGTAATGGAATGTTATTGTGCTCTAAGAAATGGCAAGCAGAATGATTTCCATAAAACCCGGAAAATCTTACATGAACTGATGCATATTGAAGTGAACAGAACCAGGAGAACATTGTATACATTAACAGAAATATTGTACAAGGAGGAACTGTGAATTACTTGGCTAGTCTCAGCAATAAAGTTACCCAAGACAATCTTAAAGAACTCATGGTGAAAAATTCTATCTTTCTCCAGAGAAAGAGCTGATACTGTCGGAATACAGACTGAAGGATACTATTTTTTTTTCCTTTTTTGTTGTTGTTGTTTGAGTCTTCGCCACAAAATGACTAATATGGAACTGGTTTCCATGATTATACATGTTTAACCTATATCAGATTGCTTACTATCTCAGGAAGGGGGGAGGGAAGGAAGGGAGGGAGGCATAGAATTTGGAACTCAGAATTTAAACAATGACAAAATGAATATTAAAATTTATTTTTACATGGAATTGAAGGAAAATTAAAATATTTTTAAAGGCAATGTGTAGGGCTGTCTTTCCAAATGGAGGAAGGAGATCATGGAGAGTATTGCTCAGAGAAATGAAGTGATGTGTCTTCTAGAGAGGGCATTTCAGCCTGATTGCCCAGGTGTCCTCAAAAAATTGTCTATGCATGTACTTACTAGTTGGTTTCTGTATGACCTTTGGCAAATCATTTAGTTTCTCATCTAAGCTTCGTGGGATTGAATTTCCATATCTGTGAAATGGGGTGTTCAAACTAGATAATCAGTAAGGCCATTTCCAGGTATAAATCTGTAACCCTATAATCTCAGAAAAGGATTGCCATTGTTATTTTTAGTTAACTCCAGTCTCATAGCTCAAAATCAGTGACTATAATAACCTGGGCAACTTTTCTTTTTTATTTTGGGGCTTTTATTTTTTTAATTTTCAGATAACTAAAATATATTTTTTCTTCCCTTCCAATTTCTCCCTTCCATTAAAAATAAGATGAAAGAAAGAAAAAATAAAATCCCTCTAAAAATACATATAATCAGAGAAAACAACATTTTTGTTTTGGTCACATCTAAATACATACATACACACAAGCACACACGTGTGTGTATCTATGTATGTCTCATTCTGTATCATGAGACCATCACTTCTCCATCAAGAGATGGTTGAATTGCTTCGCCATTGGTCTTCTGGAAGTTATTGTATTTATTGTAATTCTTAAAGTGTTTTTTTCCCTAAAATTATTTTCACAGTGTTGTTTATAACCAGGGACTCAAATCCATTTGCAAAAGACTGTCCTCATTAGTGAAAAATGATTACGCCATGCTCTGCAGCTGAGTGAGGGTAGAGATCATTAGAGCTTTGGAAAAGAGAAACTTTATGTCATCCACAGTCTGGATTCAAGAAAGCACACATGGTGTTATAACTTCTCTTTAGGGAGATGTCCTTGGAGGGAGGGAAAAAACAAACAACTCCAGGAAGAAAGAGCCAATTTGTAGGGGAACCAGTGTCTTAAGAATTTCCCTATTCCCAAGTTGTCATATTTTGGGGGGAACTTTTTTTGGGAAACAACAGATAGTCTCTCCTTCATAAGGTCTCACAAACTCCATTCCTCACAAATGCACAGAACATTGAAAAATCATTCTCCTTCAGTGAGGACATACTTATGCAAATGGAGTTAAACCCTAGTTGCAAATTCTTATTATATTAATTGTTATCCCTTTTCTGCTTGTTTCATTCTGTGACAGTGTTTATGATTACTCCCAGAAGAATCTGGGTAATTTTGAAGTTATCCTTGCTTCTCTCCACCTTATCTCATGTATCTGCCAATTCTCATCCACCCAACATCCAGGTATATGAAACCTTGGTAGCCTCCTCAAATCAATGTTCATGATCCTCTACTGGCACTGGTATGAATTGCTATACCCATTTGTGGGTCTTGTTCAAAGTGCCTCTGTCAAAAATTTGCTCCGTGTCTATTCTGTCATAATTTGCTTGATTGACCAGAGGCTGATCCTAGACAGTTTTTTTGACACTTTTATTGCCTTTTCCCTCCCAGTGGCACAGTCCTCATATGTTCCTCTGATTGTTATTGCTCTTCCAGTTCAGGCTACATCTCACAATCTTTCACAGCTAGAGGCCTAAGTTGAATCTTGATCCTGGTCTTGGTCCTGGTCTTGGTCCAATCCTCATCTTGCAACCATTGATAAAATGACACTGACAAATAGAGAATCTGTGAGGTGATCTAACCTACTTTGATGTCAGAGGGTTTTTTTGTTTGTTTTCATTTTTAAAAGCAATCCAAACAAATCTGAGTTAGAAGAGACCTCAAAGTCATCCAATTCACCTACTGTGTACAAGTTATACTAGGGGATACAAGGACAATGCTAACTAATGAAAATGGCCTCTGCCCAAAGGGAACTCGGAGAAAAAGTTTTATTCAAATTGGTACCTGAACAAGATTCCCCCTTTAGCAACATAACTAAGTGATCTTCCAACTTTTGCTGAAATATCTCTAGAAAGTAAAGTGATGGGAGGCAATATATTCACTGTATAATGTAATAAAATACCTATAATTCTGGAAGAAAAATGGGAATCATTGCTTTGAAACTTGGAATGGAAAGAACCTGAAGCTTCAATAAAAGAAGAAAAGTCACTGCCTTTTAGCTTCGTTTTATTCACAAGTAATAGTCCAGCATAACACCAGAGATCGCAAAATGAAATATTTTCAAGTAGTACAGAACTTAACAGTGCAATGTTATGATTTGGGATCTTATTTTGAAAGTGCAGTTTGTCATAAAATTAATTAGCAAACTGAAAGTATTGTAGTCCTTCCTAGCAAGGATTTCATTAGGAGGAAATATTAGTGCAGCTCCCACCCTGTTGTCCTTGAAAGTAAAAGACTCAGGTTACCTAACATGAAAAATTCAAATGAAATGATCTTTCAGGAGAGAGTTGAAAATATTCAGACAAAATTATCTTCAGTGATTCTTTGTTAAAAGAAATCTAGCATCAAAAGTCTCTGTTACTGATTTGAGTTTTGAAATCATTGAATAAAAGCAAAATGATCTCAAAAGAGGCAAAAATGCAATTGAACTAGATTAAAGGGATGAGATGATGAAACAGTCCAGTTCCCTCATTAGCTGCTTTTTCAGATGATGAGACTTGGGTGGGTGGCTGTTTAAACTTTAGAATGTTTAGATATTCAGGGAGTGTACCATAAGAACATATAAGGGAGTGTCTCAATAATCAGAATCAGAAGCAAAGCCAAAAGCAGTTCACAGAGGAGTAACATTTAAAAAAAAATGAAGTCAATAAAAAATGCATAAAAGAGAAAAGAGAGCAAGGGTTTTGATGCAAAAGGAATATGTGGCAAAATACAAATGTAAGAACAAAGTATTTTTATATATTTTGCCAAATAAAAAGAGATCTATTTGTGTCATTTTATCTTGGAATATCAAGTGGCTTATAAATTGATGTGAACAGCTGTCATATGACCATCAATATAATGTAATGAGTACTAGTGGATAGTAGTCTATTAGTCAAAAAGAATTGAGAAGAAGAAAAAAAGACTAGATTGTAGGAGTAAGAAAAAAATCAAGCAAAGAGAAATGAGTCAGCTCGTTGGAATCTGTCAGAAAACAAGAAAAGGAGTTAAATAAAGAATTCCACATCTTAGACAGATGGAAAGATAGGTAATAGATTCCTAACAGATTTAGAGCCTGAGGTGGCTTAGAGGTCATCTAGTCCAATTCCTATCATTTCACAGAAGAAACTTTGACCCAGAGGAGCCATTTCCCCAAAGTCACACAGTTATTAAATAGATGTAAAAGACTACATTCTTAAATACAGCCCTGAATACTAATCTTCTCTCAACATCCATAACAGATAGACAGCCAGATTCTTCTTACAGTCCTCCAGTGATGGAGAACTCACCACTGTTTGGGCAGCCCACTCCATTTTTGGAGAGGTCTAATTTTCAAGAAGTCTTCCCTGACATAAAGATAAAATAGGCCTTCACAATGTCCAGTAATTATTTGCTTCTAGTTCTACCCCAAGATACCAAGCAGAATACATTTAAACTCTCTTTAGAAAATAGAAAATTTCTACATTAGTATATAAACTGACAAGGACAATTTAAAGCTTGTATAAACAAAAAGAAAAATAGCACTTGTTAGTATGGAACAAATAAAACATATTTCTATTTAATAGGGAGGCAGAGTGGCATGGTGGATGAAGGGCTAATTTTGGAGTTGGGAAGATTTGGGTTCCATTCATGTCTCTAGCTTATACTACCTTTGTGTCCATGGCTATACATCTTGTTGCTATTTTCCATCCTTTGCTTTCGAAGAGGACCAACAACATCATAGCTTGAATTAGATTTAAGGGAAGGAGAGTGGCACAAAGACATTTCACTCTCAATCTCTCTTTCTAACTTATCTGAAGTCCAGTGGCAGGACAAAAGTCAAGATGACTGGCAATAGCCCAGGATGCAGTGGATGAGCTTGTTATCTTTGATATCTGACAAAGTTATGAGTGCCCCACAGCACCGGCTTCATCCACTTTCATGGCCATTAGAATGAATTGTTCTCATCTGCCCATTTTACCAGGGGAAGTTCTCACTTGCTAACTCACCAACAAGTCTGAGGCCTCTTGGTTACCCTCACCCTGGTTTAGCCCTTCTGCCAAGACAATTTACTGGGCTGTAGTTGTGGTGCATGCTACAGCTTCTTGGAGCCATGAGTGAGAGTTGGGTAAAGGTGGATGAGCAGTCCTGAAAAGAGTTTGGCAACCCCTCACACCAAAGGTGCTAGTCCTCCCTGAATACCCTATACACCCATGGATATTATGATAGGAATCATAACTATTTTGAAATGAGAATCTTGATCAACTAATCCCCCAACCACATAGTTGTCTAATAATAGAAAGCACTAAACCCTTATTGAGAAATACACACACACAAAGTATGTGTGTGTGTGTGTGTGTGTGTGTGTGTGTGTGTGTGTGGATAGATAGATAGATAGATAGATAGAGACAGCTAGATGGCACAGTGGATAGAACGTTGGACCTAGAGACAGGAAGACCTGAGTTCAAAGCCAGCCTTAGACATTTACTAGCTAACTGTGTGACCATGGGCAAGTCACTTCATACTGTTTTCCTGTTTCCTCATCTATAAAATGAGCTAGAGAAGCAACTGGCAAACCACTACAGTACTTTTGCCAAGAAAATCCCAAATAGGGTCAAGAAGAGTCAGACAGGACTGAACATTACTTGCTGTCCTTGCATAAGAGAAAGGAAAAGGAACAAGTATTTATATACTGAACACACACACACAAACACATACATGTGTATATACATATACATATGCACATATAGATACATATACACATATATGCATCTATGTCTGTATATATGTATGTATGTATATAATGCCAAGCATTGTGATAAGCAATTTACAAATATTATCCCATTTTGTCTAAGGCAAAATTTGAACTCAGGTCTTTCTGATTCCAGGCCCAGAAATCTATATATACTATAACATCTGACTGTCTTAAGTAGAGAGTCACAATTTTAAAAATAGCTGCTTGTCTATTTCCCCCTTTTTCATGATTATTAATAGAATATGTTTTCTTATTTTGATAATCCTACCAAGTACATTCCAAATATTTCCCTTTTATTCCTCAACTTATGCATGTTTTCTTCTACCCCTCCCTCTCCTGTGAAATTCTTTACTTAAGTCACTTTCACTGAATAGCAATTCCTGAATCCTGGGGTAAAGATTTGGCTTTTATAACCTTGGAATGCTTTAGGATGTGAGGGGAAAAAAATTAAATGAAATAAGTTAAAAGATCCATGAATAGTTTTACCGCTGAATCAATTAACATTCATTTAGTACCTACTATGTGCAAGGTACTATTCTAGGTCCTGGAGGAGAAAAAATTTAGATGAGAGGATATCTCTGCATTTAATGAGCTTACCTTTGCCTAGGAGGGAACAAACAAACCAATGATAAGCACATTGCAGAGTTACAAAACAAAATAATCTGTGAAGTCTGGGTTGGAAAGTGTTTGTTGAGCAGTGAATAGAGAGGGAGAAAAGAGAAAAAAAGGTCTTCCAAAGTTTTGGAAGTTGAGTAGGCTTTAAAGGATGAAACAGAATACACGAGGTGAGTATGGTACACATGTGCATCCCAGGTATAGGGAACGATATGAGCAAAGTGGTAGAAGCTGCAGCATGTAGAAAATGGGCAGCATTGTAGAGAGTTTAACCCTTCGGCTGAGAAAATACTTACAGTATTCCTTATATTTTACCTGAAATTATTAAAATCATCCTGAGTACAATAAAAAAAGTACATCATTGTCCATCTAGAGTGCAAACAATGGAATTATGCTTTCTACCAGATATTGAGCTTCTTTGCCGTGGTTTTTTTTTTTTTAATTCCTGTTCTTCATCCTCTTTCCTCATTCTCAAAATCAGTTACCTCCTTTCTTGTTAGGGTTGGTGTTCACCTCCTCCAACATCAGTGAATGATCAATATTGGAGCAGTTACATGTAGGTTTCTGAAGTTAAGAAAACTGTGTTTTAATCTGTAGGATAGTGCATCCTCTCTGTAAAAAGAAAACATATGTACATATACATACACACACACACACACACACACATATATATATATATATTATATAATCACTTTCATTCTTAGCATCGATGAATTCAATTTGTCAATAGTAGAACTCTCACTTATATTTGCCTTTAGAATGTATGCTTGTAATCTGGCTGCCATTCTAGGATTTGGAAAGACTGGAAACAGAGTCATGAAGCTACATGGGGAAGCCCTAGTGCAAGAAGAAGTAGAAAACTACAATTGTCTTTAAAAAATCCTCCCTCTCATACTCTAATCAATTTAATTCAACTCAACAAATGTTTATTATGATCCTTCTGTGTGCAAGGTACTGCTGTGGATAAAAATGCAGTTAAAAAAAGCAAGCAAACAAATGAACAAAAAAACAGTTCCCTTCCTTAATGAGGAGCTCATATTGTCTCATTCTGCTCTATCCCAGGTATCTTTGATCCCTCTTGCACGGAGATACCCAAAACTTCACTTTATAGAATCATGTAAAATATGAGTCTATGATAATCACTCTTTCTATTTCTGATTTATAAATTTTACTAGTTTGAAGGAAGATGTGATGGTAATCAGGGCAGGATTTTTTGGCTGTCAAATGCCTTTGATGTGTCTGGCCTTTGTTTGAATGGGGCAGGTAAAGTGGGATTTTTTTGTCTTGGAATGTTTTTCAGCACTAAGACAATCAAGAGTCATTGATTTGTACGTGATGTGATGCTGGTGGTTGGAGCTTTCCCACATTCTAAATGCTAAGTTGGCCCCAGCCCTCTGGGTCTTGAACAGGGTATATGTACTGGAAAGTTAGAGTTTCATTTTGGGGGTACACTCATTGAAAGGGTGATGAAACTCTGGGCAAGCCATTGAAACAGACCCCCTGGCTTTGATAAAAAATCCAGATGTTGGTGCTTCTTTGGTAACTATGTATTAATATGGATAGACTTGTTTGTGTTATTTGCTCTGTTTATGTCATGTTTGAGATTCACAATTTCTGTTTGTATTTACCCTGAAGTTCAGGGGGCTGATCTTTTCCCCCTGAACTGAGTGAATGATATATGTATATTTAATTAAACTGAGATCGTTAATACCTTAAAGTTGCTTTTCTTAGACAAGCAGATCAAAGAACCTGTGTTGGCAGCTCTTCCTGTGCGCCATTGTTCATCTTTCAAAGCCACAGTAGCTGATAGTACATGGCTGTTACAGATGTTAACTATTAGGATTATATACCTGAGAGATAGAAGGATTTCTAAAAAAAAACATATTATTGCTCTTCAGTATCTTTGACTCTTCAGGACTTTCTTGGCAAAGATACTGGAGTGGCTAACCATTTTCTTTATCAGTGGCTTATGGTAAACAGAAGACTTGCCCAGTTTTCACAGACAGGATCTGAGGCTGGATTTGAATTTATTTCTTTCTGACTCCAACCCCACTGCTCTATCCACTGAGCCACAAGCTGCCTCCCAAAGAAAATGTAGTCCAATTATTTTATGGAGGATCCAGCTGAAGCCTTGAAGGCTTAAGTCACTTGCCCGGGGTCATCTCAGGGATTCCAGAAATAGTGTCAATATTCTAAACTTGGTCACCTGAGCCTATACCAGCCTTTTTTTCTACTCTATCTTTTTGTTTGTTACCTTGCTTTTAACATGATATGGGCTGCACAGCACCATAAAATTAATTTCAAAAATACTGAATTTAGGAGCAGCTATGTAGTGCAGTGAATAGAGCACTGGCCCTGGAGTCAGGTGGACCTGAGTTCAAATTTGGCCTCAGACACTTGATACATGTACTAGCTGTGGGAACTTGGGCAAGTCACTTAACCCCAATTACCCTGCCTTCTCCCTCCAAAAAAAATAATAAAAGAATACTGAATTTATCAATATTAGTTTTATCATGAATTTTGATTATCTTAATAAGAATGTAAACTAAGTTTTCCATTAAGTAATAAAATATTCAAAATTCCATGTCTTGGTATTTTCCCTTTCCTTTGGCATTCCCCTTTCCTTAAAAAAAAAAAAAAATCAACTTTGTTTAACAAAGATGTTCATTCATTATTCCAGTTTACTGAGCAATGAAAAATAAGATATATTTTTGGGTATGAAAAAATCTCAACCATATCTATCTATATCTATATATATATATATATATATATATATATATATATATTGTATAATGAAAAGGGATAAAAAATATAATAGGAAGATAAATCCGGTGGGAGTAGTTTTTATGCCATGAATTATAAAGTCTAAAATAGCAAGAATGATGAGTAGTTATAACAATAGTAAAAGACATCATTAGTCATCATCCAATAATAATAAAATGGATTAAATTAATTTCAGTAAATAAGTCATAAAATTCTTCTTAATGGACAATGCTTGATTAATTAAGATAAGAATGCTAAATGTAGTCGAAATGAAATATCCTTTTGAAACCACTAAGAAATTCAGTTACTTAAATTGTCCATCATTCAGAAAATGTTGTGCTTAGATATATCCATGACCCATACAAACCTTCCCCTTCCTGAGATCAGGAAATCAAACTATTAGAAAGTTGGTAATGCTTTCCTTTCTTTTGTTATCCACAGATATATTACCACACTATAGAAGCTACTGTGAATATTCCAGAGGACACATCTTCTTCTCTCCACTTCTGTGGCCTTTCATTGGACCCCTTCCAGCTCTGCTAGAAAGAATGACTCATTATATTATCCATAGAGGACTGAGGCAAGTTGGGTCAGATATATAATCTGAGATCATCGGATCACAGATTCTGAGCTAAAAAAGACTTTAATGGTCATCTAGTCCAACGTTCTCATTTAACGGATTAGTTAACTGAGACGTGCAGAGATAAAGTGACTTATACATGATTATTCAAACAGAAATTGACAAATGTAGATTCCAACCCTGATCTGTTGGCTCCGAACCCAGTGATCTTCCAAATATTTCATACTGCCTCTGACATTAGGGACGATTATCATCAATCTTGCACTGGGGAGGCATCTGGAGATGTCAATTTAAAAACGCATTTAGGAAAGTTGTCTCAACCTTTTTATGTATTCATAACAAAACGAAAGAAAACAAAATCTCATTTTTTTCTGACTTGGCTGTTGTCAAAGTCCAGGTATACACACACACACACACACACACACATACACACACACACATATATATGTGTATATATATACATATATATACACATATATATGTGTGTGTGTATGTATGTATATGTGTGTGTATGCATATACATACATACATATACATACATATACATACACATACATACATACATGCATACATACATACATACATACATATACACAGTCTGCCAGTGCCTAGATATACTTGTCTCCTCAAAGTCACGGAATATGAAATGGGCTAGAGGTTTCATTTTTGTTCAGTCTCACCATGACCATGCCTAGTAGAGATCTTTCCACATTCAGTGAGAAGAAGAATCATTAGAATGTATTAAAATTGTGAATGAGAAGTAGCTTAGTGGAATAATGGAGAGAGCCCAAGTCTTAGGGGATATCAGGGTTCAAATCTTGTCTCTGGCATGGCTTAGTATTTGATATGAGGCAAGCCATTTAAACTCTTTGAACATGCCATATACTTTGTGTACAAATGATGCTGGGAATGTTATCCCTAAAGCAATCTTAAGCAGTTACATAATTGCAAAAACTCTCCAATATGCTGGCGAATATGAGATCTTGCTACTGTGGGCACCTCCTCCTACGATACAGATTGTATTATATATGGATTCCATATAGATCAAATCTATGAATCATCTATCATAAGGGCCTCCTGTGTGACCCTTATTCTCCTCATCTCATGAGCTCACTACAAAGGGCGTGTTATGGCGTAGTCTTATATTTTTGAAATGTTGAGTGGATACCAATGGAGCAGGGAGATTATTTGTTCGCTTATTTCTTGCTTTCACAATATGGTCAATACATTTTTCCTCCTAGTCACACACTTTGTGATGCCATTCTGACTAAGCTTCTACATAATACCCTTTCAGTAAAGTGTTTCAACCTGTTCCCACTTACCATTTGCCTTTCCACTGCCCTTTGGGTGACCTTCAGCTTTAATTCTTCAGAGACTGTGGTCTCCCATGACTCACATCTTGATTGCATCAAGCCCTTGAAAGCCTTAGAACCTTTTAAATGAGATTCATACATAAAACCAAATCAATTAAAAAATTGAATTCTCCTGAGGAGTCTTATCAAATAAAGATATGTGCGTCACAAAAATGTTAAAGGAATATTATAAATTATGTGGTTTTTATAAGGTAATAGACAGAAACTTTCTCCATCACTGTCAGTCATATCAAAGAGGTTATGCTTGTTGTAATTATAATGGTCTTTTTATTATGAAATACAACATTAATGACATTTGTATCTGAAGCTATTTCGCCAAAGTGGTAAGACTGATTAGATAAATTATACTGAAATTTCACTATGTAAAATGTGAGTATATGCCCAATTATAAGTATCTTCTCTTGGTAGTTACCTATTATGCTGTGTTTTACATTAAAATATATGATCAATCTATGTAACTTTGGGAAAGAGCATCTTATTAACAATTCAGAATCTAAGGGAAACTTCAGTGATTCAATTCAACTCCACAAGTATCTATTAAATCTCTACCATTTGTCAGGCATTGTGCTAGGCTGGGTATACAAAAGCAAAGAACACCCAGTTCTCAAGGAATTTACATCTGAAAAAAGGAAATCACTATGTACATCTTTTGTATATACTTATGTGTGTGCATGCTTCTCTCTCATTCAAACAAAAGCTTTTCTAGGGCAGGGACTTTTCCTTCTTTTGTCTTTGAATACTCATTGTCTCACACAGTTCCTGGAATAGAGTAAACACTTAAAAATAGTAGTTGATTGATTAATGTCAACATTTAATGGAATTCAAAATATAAAATGAAGGCAATGTGGAGTGGTGAATAGAAAGCTCACCTTGAAGCTAGAAGACCAGGCTCTGGATGAAATTTCTTACCTTTCTTCCTAAAGTGATTTATTTAGCACAAATTAGGAGGTGAGCCCTGGCCTTAATTACATCCAGACTTCACTGAAGAACTAAAGTATGAAGTAAAGAAAGCCCTGATGTGTGGGGAAGTCCCCATAGCTTTAGTCATCTATCTCTCCTGCTATGAACAGTCTCAAACTAGTTTTCCCTATGCTAAGTGGAGATGAAGGCTTCCTATGCATTGTATTCCTGAGCAGTAACATGTTATAGTAAATAGAGTTCTTGATCAGAATCAGGAGTCCTTTGGGTTCAAATTCTCCCCCTGCCACTTAGTAGCTATGGAGCCTAGGCGCCTCAGGCAACTTGTTTGACATCTTCTTATTCATAAGCACCTGTGTTTGTTAAGGCAATTCCCTGCAAGTATTTTTATTAACCTTCTTTTATGTAGATGAAGACAGCTGAATTTCTTTTTTTTTTTTTTTTGGTTCAGACAATGACTGCCTCTATATTTGCAGCAATGAAAAGCTACTAAGAATTATGCTATTTTAAGAAGAAAAAAATAAAATCAGACCAAGCATTACAATTCACTTATTTGCCCATGAGAGTAATTGAAAGGAATAGTATCTCTGAGCTACTTTCGTTAAAGAAGGGCAGGTCTTGGTAATCAACTTAATGGAAAGTTATTGTCAGAATGTTCATAAAGCTCTTGTAAACAGCTTACACACAATTAACTTTGTGTTTTGAACTTTGTGTATTTTATTTTTTCTGAAATTCTATTCATTTTGTTGTTTGTCGAGATCTCTCCCTTTTGCCACAACCATAGCAATGATGAAATTTCTTACCTTTCTTTCTAAAATGATTTATTAAGCCCAAATTCCCATGGTCCCTGTAAATCACTACTTTTAATTCATCCTATCCACCTAGACTCAACATGTAGCCATAATTGTTTTTCTCTCTCTTCCTTTTTATTGGCAAGAAATTGGCCCCTATTATTGAACACTTCAAAAATTGTCTCTAAAGCTGGGCCTGAGGTATTTGGGAGCCCGTGGTTAACTTTTGCAATTTTCTCCAAATGTCTGGGGCAGATTAACTGATGGCTGCCAGCATACTGGGTAGCCAGAAGCGTTCTGCCCTCAATTCCTGTGGGAAGAGTTCATGTTTTCAATGTCATAAGAAGGTCCAATGGTCTTGTAAGTGCCCTCTGAAGGGGAAACCACTGGTCCATATCCTATTAGCAAACAGGAGGGAAGAGAGTCTGCCCAAAGGAGGGTCAAGTGGCCTCCTTCCAATACCCTGCACTCCAGTCTCCTCAGGACTCAGAGTGACAGGGCCTAGGGGTTCGCTCTTTCTCCATCACTGTGACTGAACCCAAGGTAACTTTGGAAGTATCAGGAAAGACAATTCATTAACTTACTTATTTCCACACTAGCCACTTACTCTATCCTACTCTGTCCTACCCTAGCACTGTGGCCTGACTCATCCTTTACACCATCAGGTGTTAGAGATCAATGGTGAATTTAGAAAGTGTCTTGAGACCTTACCTTTGCCTTTTCAGTTATGGAATTTGTTGTTTAATCACTTCTTTATTGTTCTCTCCTCTTGCCTAGTCCCCTCCCCCTGCCCTCCCCCCCACCTCTAGAATGTGGAGCTAATCAGGCTAAGGCCTTTAAGATCCTGAAGACCAAATTGACTCCTGCTTTGGCATTAGCCCTACCTAATCTGGAAAAGCCCTTCACCACATATGTGGATGAGAGGTGGGGTCAAGCCTTGGGAGTTCCAATTCAGTCCCTAGGACCTGACACCAGGCTGGTAGCCTACTTTTGTAAACAACTTGACTTCATTGCCTCTTGATGGCCTGTTTCTGGGCAGTGGCTGCTATAGGCATTTAATTGAGGAACTCACCAAACTTACTCGTGGTCAATCTTTAGAAGTCATAACTCCTCACTGGTTCAGAGTATCTTGGAAGCCAATGGCTACCATGGCCGGCTACTGGCAACCTCACTAAATATCAGGCCCTTCTTTTGGACACACCAACTTAACTTTGTGGGTGTGCCACATTCTCAATCTAGCTTCCCTGCTACTTGACATGACAAGGTTAGGTGACATTATTCATAACTGTGAGGAGACCCTGGATTCTGTTCACTCAAGCTGTCCAGACCTGAAGGACCTTCCTGATGAGGTAAGTTTCACTGACAGGTCCAGCTTCCTTGAGGACAGGGAGAGAAGGGCTGGCTACTCTATAGTCAGCCTTGCTTACACTATAGAGGCCAAACTATATTCAGGACCTTAGAACTGAGGAAGAGACTGAGTGTTAATATGTTTACTGATTCCAAATATGCATTTCATACCTTACGTGTTCACAGGGCTATGTGGAATGAGAGGGGATTCTTGGCAGCCAAACATTCCTCCTTTAAGAGTGCTAGGGAAATCTTATAGTTACTGAAAACTGTCCATGAGTCTAGGGAGGTAGCCATTATCTTTTGTAAGCCACGTCAGAAGCAAAACTCAATCTAAGGCAGGGGTAACTGACTTGCAGACTCAGCCACTCAAGCAGCTGCTGGCTTATCCTGACTACAGTGCCATTACTCCCCCAGCTCCCCAATTCTCACACACCTTCCTATAGTTCCCAAGAATAGGCCTTTGCCAAAGAGAGGGCACACATTCTTTCCCTCTCCAGGTGGTTCCAGGCAATGTTGAGCCAACTATGTACCCCAGAGGAAAGCCAGTGGAAGCTTCTTTTTGGCTTTCTCAGCTATGGAAGAATGCCTTCCAATCCTAGGTTAAACTAATTTTCACTGGTCACAAGCTGGTAGAAACCATTTGGCAGACTTGCTGAGCCCAGCTAAACCTTGAAGGTACCAATAATCTCCCTCTCCCCCACCTTTAAAATCTAGGAGGGGTAAGTATCTGGGAGAAGACTGGCAAATAAATCTAACTCACATGTCCCCTTGTAGAGATTTTAAGTTACTTCTGGTATTTGTGGACACCTGTACAAACCGTATTAAACTTTCCCCTTCAGGACTGAAAAAGACCAAGAGGTTTCTAAAATATTACTAAAAGAAATCATACCCCGTTTTGGCCTACCTCATTCCATACAGAGTGACAATAGCCCTGTCTTCACCTCTCAGTTAACCCAGGGTGTTTCAGAGGCCCTTAAGATCACCTGCCATCTGCATGCTACAACACTTAATTATCGGGTTTGTACCACAGCTAGACATGGTCTGGGATGCTCTGACCAAGTATGCCAATGAAACCAAAAACCAACTGATTGCTGCAACAAGGCTCTTCCCTCTGTGCGCCCAGGTGACATGATGTAGCTGAAGTCTTAGAAGGTCCATGGTAGCCAGCACTTGGACGTGCAATGGAAAATACCACATGGAGTCTTGCTCAACACTCCCACTATGGTCCAAATAGAAGGCTTACCCAGTTGGACTCATGTATCCCAAATGCTTCCCTTGTTTCTTCCCCACATACTCTAGAATACATTTGTGAGCTGTTGAGGACCTGAAACTGCTGTTCTGGAAAAAAACCTGGGCAACTGTAAATGGATAGATGTTACCTCTTTTGGGTGATACCCTACCTTTTCTTTGTGTCACTTTTGATAATTCTGATCTGTCTTCAGAACAATTGCCTACTTCCCAGACAGGTTAATTGTTTCCTTTGCCCTTGAGAATGCTCTCTCTTCTACTTCTGTTTACCTTCTTGCCTTAAGCTAGAGGAATAGAGTCCAAGCCCTGGCTGAAAAAAAAAAAAAACGTACTCCTCTGGATAGGGAAAAGACTGTCTGAAGAGGCCAGATTTCAAACTTTCTGGTCTGCCTCCACCACCCCAAGCCTATTCTCTTAGAAGGCCTGGGGTATTACAGCCTGCCAAGCTACCTTTTCCTGCTATAACCAAGCATGAGCCTGCTAAAGTTTCCCCTTTTGTCCTGGTCATGTTTTTGTGGAACTTCTTCCTTTGATTTTGTTTTATGGTTGGCAATGACTTCCAGTGTTTGGTCAATACTATGGCCAAATATGGGACAAAAAACATGTATCAAGTTGTGGGTGGGCCATGTGAAAGTGTCAGGTGCACCTACCACCCTTTGCAATGGCACAAAGAGGGGTAATTGCACACTTTCCTACATTTCTTTTTTTGCCAGGGCCTTTCAGGCAGGACCCCATAAAAGACCTAACCAACTGCTCCAGAGCTTCCTCAATATGCACAGCTGGCCATGGGCATTGCCATTCGGCAACCAGACTCACCCTTGGATTTTTGTGGCCAGGGATGCCCTGATTCCCACCAATAGCATCTGTGCAGCCCTGAGGTATATCTTCTTGGGGTTTAAAAACACCTGGACAGCAATTGCCCTCAGTTTGTCCTCAACTCCCAGTGCCTCACCCAATATAAGCATTATGGCCTTTGTACCCTGAGCTTACCTCTGAACATTTCTATCTACAATGCATCCACCCCTAGTGATGTGGATACAAATGGATACTTATTATTAAGAGTTGCTTTTCCTGTACCTTGTGAGGCCCCTCCTGCACCTATGGGTGTCCTAAAGTTTCTTCCCCTTATCTTGAAATACCATAAAACTTACCCTTATCCTGGACCACAAAATTCCTTGTTTCCCTAATCCTGGGTCATAAAATTTCCCATCTTCCTTATCCTGTCATTATAAAAACAAGCCCTTGTCCCTCTGTAATTTGCTAGTCCTTCTTCCAAAGCTAGCCTTCTGCTTTTGTGTCAATAAAGCTCTCACTGAATGGCTAAAAGAAAATCGTCTAAGAGAATTCTTTCACACCTGAATCAGCTCTCCCAACTCTAAACTTTAACACTTGCACTTCCCATAAAGAAAGCACAGTTTCTTTGGTGGCTTCTAGGGAAGAGTGGTGACCCTCTTGGGTACAGAGGCTATTTAGAACTTACTGATGTCCTCACTAATATTACCTTAGGTACCTAAGCCACCGAAGATGCCTCCTAATCTCTTCAAGACCTCCAAACATGCCTTGATTTCTTGTCCGGTGTGGTCCTAGAAATCACATTGCTTTGGATTACCTCCTAGACTCAGAAGGGGGTGTCTGTGTTTTGGCCAGTCTATATTAACAATTCCCCTCAGGTTGAATTACAGACTGAAGGCATCTTTGAGGAAGCCAGATGGATGAAAGAACTCCAGCGGCAACTGAGGGAGTTCCTGAGATTCCTGAACCTTCTATCACCTTTGATGGCTCCCCTTCTAATTATCATTTCACTCCTAATATTTGGCCCACACATCCTGAATTTGCTCACTAGGTTTGTATCGTCTAGGGTGGAGTCTATTAAACTTCAGATAATAGCCCAGGATGTCTACACCCCCATAGAGATATCGCACATCCCCTGGATTATGCAAAGGCTCAGTTTAAATCATCTCTCCTTCCAAGGGAGGGGCCCATTGAAGGAGGAACATATCTAGGACACTTGTCAACCTGAAGTAGCTTCAGAAGATGAGACCTCCATCCCCTTTTCCCAAATTAATTTGGGTACCTTCTTCCCGAGGGGGGTAGATAATGAGATTAAGTGAAGCCTTTCTGGAGATGATAAGATTAACAAGGGTCTCTTTCCCTGGGCAAATGGACTGCTCAATGAAATGTTGAACTCTGAGCTACAGCCACTTGCCTACCCTGGTTACCTCATCTTCTTGCCCACACAACAGGAAATCTTTAGTCTCCCTTAAGGAGAAAAGACTCCTAGGTGTGTTATCCCAAATAAACTCCTTCTCTTGATTTGGAGACACACTGAGTTTGGTTTCTTTTGAGACCACACAGTGACCCACAGGCCATGCACGCCACTCTATAATCCAAGTGCTGTGCTTAGCACCTGAACTATAAATACGAACAGAAAGAAAGACAGTCCCTGCTCTCAAGGAGCTTACATTCTAATGGGGGGAGATAACACATACACGTCAGCTAAAAAGCAGAGTGTGGGGAAGGAGGAAAACTTATCTGCCACTGGGATAGGACGGAAAAGTCCACAGCAGTACAACCTGGTAGGGAATGAAGAGATAACTGGCCTGGGTGCTTTCATCAAATGAAGTTTCTGACAGGAGCCCTTTAATCAGAGTAAGGGACACCAGGGGGAGATGGTATACTTTTACGGACTCCAATTTTATTTACTTGTGTATTTGTACCAACACAAACTGTTTAGCAATCCCACTTAGTACCTCCTTCCTTCTCGTCCTCTTTCTCCCTCATTTAAGACTATTCAACTTAATTAAAAACAAGAAGATTTATTTCCCAAATAGGTGAATGCTAGGCCATTGTCATCCACTTGTCATCCACTTGTCATCCACAATCCTCAATTTAACATGAAATTTTGATGTGTTCCCCTAGGGATCCATGTCAATTTTTTTAATTATTTTTTTTAATTTTTTAAAATTTATTTAATATATTTAGTTTTCAGCATTGATTTTCACAAAAGTTTGAATTACAAATTTTTTCCCCTTTTCTACCCTCCCCCCACTCCAAGATGGCATATACTCTGGTTGCCTCATTCCCCAGTCAGCCCTCCCATCTGTCACCCCACTCCTCTCTCATCCCCCTTTCCCTTCTTCTCTTGTAGGGCAAGATAAATTTCTATGCCCCAGTGCCTGCGTATCTTATTTCCAAGTTGTATGAAAAAACTTTTTTTGTTGTTGTCATTGTTTTTGAATGTCTGTTTTTAAAACTTTGAGTTCCAAATTCTCTCCCCTCTTCCCTCCCCATCCACCCTCCCTAAGAAGGCAAGCAATTCAACATAGGCCACATGCATATCATTATGTAAAACCCTTCCACAATACTCATGTTGTGAAAGATTAACTATATTTTGCTCCTTCCTAACCTATCCCCCTTTATTGAATTTTCTCCCTTGACCCTGTCCCTTTTCAAAAGTGTTTGTTTTTGATTACCTCCTCCCCCCGTCTGCCCTCCCTTCTATTATCCTCCCTTTTTTATCTTCTTCCTCCTTCTTTCCTGTGGGGTAAGATACCCAATGGAATGTGTATGGTATTCCCTTCTCAGGTCAAATCCAATGAGAACAAGATTTACTCATTCCCCCTCACCTGCCCCCTCTTCCCTTCCTACAGAACCACTTTTTCTTGCCACTTTTATGCGAGATAATTTACCCCATTCTATCTCTCCCTTTCTCCCTCTCTCAATATATTCCTCTCTTATCCCTTAAATTGATTTCATTTTTTTAGATATCATCCCTTCATATTCAACTCACCCTGTGCCCTTTGTGTGTGTGTGTGTGTGTGTGTGTGTGTATATATATATATATGTGTGTGTATATATATATGAGTGTATATATATATTTATATATACCTACATATATACATACATAGACACACACATATGTACACACACACACACACACACACATATATATATATATATATATATATATATATATATATATATATATATATATGCATATTCCTTTCAGGTACTATGATATTGAGGTCTCATGAATCATACACATCATCTTTCTATGTAGGCATGTAAACAAAACAGTTCAACTATAGTAAGTCCCTTATAGTTTCTCTTTCTTATTTACCTTTTCATGCTTCCCTTGATTCTTGTGTTTGAAAGTCAGATTTTCTATTCAGCTCTGGTGTTTTTACTGAGAAAGCTTGAAAGTCCTCTATTTTATTGAAAATCCATATTTTGCCTTGGAGCATGATACTCAGTTTTGCTGGGTCGGTGATTCTTGGTTTTAATCCTAGCTCCATTGACCTCTGGAATATCCTATTCCAAGCCCTTCGTTCCCTTAATGTGGAAGCTGCCAGATAATGTGTTATCCTGATTGTTTTTCCACAATATTCAAATTGTTTCTTTCTGGCTGCTTGCAATATTTTCTCCTTGACCTGGGAGCTCTGGAATTTAGCGACAATGTTCCTAGGAGTTTTCTTTTTGGGATATTTTCCAGAAGGCGATCAGTGGATTCTTTCAGTTTCTATTTTACCTTCTGGCTCTAGAATACCAGGGTAATTCTCCTTGATAATTTCTCGAAAGATGATATAGAGGCTCTTTTTCTGATCATGGCTTTCAGGTAGTCCAATCATTTTTAAATTATCTCTTGTGGATCTATTTTCTAGGTCAGTGGCTTTCCCAATGAGATATTTGACATTGTCTTCCATTTTTTTCATTCCTTTGGTTCTGTTTCATAATATCTTGATTTCTCATAAAGTCACTAGCTTCCACTTGCTCCAATCTAATTTTTAAGGTAGTATTTTCTTCAGTGGTCTTTTGGACCTCCTTTTTCCATTTGGGTAATTCTACCTTTCAAGGCATTCTTTTCCTCATTGGCTTTTTGGAGCTCTTTTGCCATTTGAGTTAGTCTATTTTTTAAGGTGTTATTTACTTCAGTATTTTTTTGGATCTCCTTTAGCAAGTCATTGACTTGTTTTTCGTGGTTTTCTTGCATCACCCTTATTTCTCTTCCCAATTTTTTCTCTGCTTCTCTTACTTGGTTTTCCAAATCCTTTTTGTGCTCCTCCATGGCCTGAGACCAGTTCAATATTTTTCTTGGAGGATTTTGATATAGGCTCTTTGACTTTGTTGACTTCTTTAGTCTGTATGTTTTGGTCTTCTTTGTCACCAAAGAAAGATTCCAAAGTCTGAGACTGAATCTGGGTATGTTTTCGCTGCCTGTTCATGTTCCCAGCCAACTTACTTGACCCTTGAGTTTTTCATCGGGGTTTGACTGCTTGTAGAGCAATGAGTACTTTGTTCAAAGCTTGAGGGGATGTGCCATTGATTTCAGAGCTATTTCTATACAGCCAGCTCTGCCGCTCCAGCACTCTTTCCTCAAGAACGACCAACCTGGACCTGTCGCAAATCTTCAGCAGGCTCTGCACTCCTGCTCTGATCCGCCACTTAATTCCTCCCACCACGTGGGCCTGGGGCCGGAAGTAACTACAGCTGTAGTTCTGTAGCTGCACCTCCCCCACTGCCCTTGGAACAGTGGCTGAACCTTGAACTCTGTCCCCCGCAGCTTTTCCCACTAAACTTCTCTGTTGTCTTTGCTGTTTGTGAGTTGAGAAGTCTGGTAACTGCTGCAGCTCACTGATTCAAGGTGCTAGGGCCTGTCCTGCCCAGCTCCTGGTCTGGTTGGTCCTGCTGCCTCCCATGCTGAGCTCTGCTCCCCTCCACTCCATGCACCATAGACCTCATCCAGTGACCATCCAGGCTGTCCTGGGCTGGATCCCTGCTTCCCTCTGCTATTTTGTGGGTTCTGCAGTTCTAAAATTTGTTCAGAGCCGTTTTTATAGGTTTTTTCTCCATGTCAATTTTTGCTTAATTTTGGGGGGTGTGGAGGTTAGAGAGCAGAAAACTTTGCATTTATTCAAGTATCTAAAACTAAAAATAATTATATCCTTAAATATATATTATGTACATTCAGAATGAAAACTTGCTTTTTTCTGTTTTTTTTTCCTTTTTGTCATGCCTTTCCACCAATTCTTAGGCTAAACTCACCCATACCACCTTTCACTTATTTTAGAAAATACTTTTTCTTTCAGTGTATCTGAACTTATAAAAAATGCATAATTAAACACATTGCGCTAATTATTTTGATGACCTAAGGAAGAAAATATTCACTTAAAATGCCCAGATTTTTTGTTTGTTTTTTAACCTTCCCACCTTGAGAATCATTGATGTATGTTAGTTTTGTTCTTTTAATTTTACTAGTAGTAATAATAGCTGGCATTTATAAGGCGCATATATATATATATATATATATATATATATATACATATATATGTACATATATATATAATAAATTCCTTTTTTCATTTAATCCTTAGCACAAGCCTGTTAATTAAGTTCAGTATCCCTCAATAGTTGTAACTTGAAAAGTAACACCATGTATGTCTGACAACAGACTGTTAATATTTGTAGGATCATTGATTTTGCTGCTAACCTATTAACACAGATCAACTCCTCTGTGACTTAAACATGATCTTTTAAAGATGTTTGTAGTCAAAATATTTATTACCCACAAGCCATTTGTGGGTGCCAAGTTATTTTTTTTCCCCAAATTGCACTAGGCTAGTCTTTGAATGCTAGCCCATTAGAACTCTTACTCCAAGTATTTCCAGCTTTGTAGGAACAACCAGAGCTTGCATTCCATGGCTATCACCTTTGAGCACCCAAACCCACAAACCATGACAGGATGAAACATCAGAAAAGACAATTTAATAAAAAAAGAAAATGTTTGAACAAACTCTCTTCCAAAAAAAGCAAAGAGAGAAACACATACACACAATGGAAGTGTGAACATTGTTTTCTGATAGCTCATTATATTTAAATCTCTCCTAGTGCTGCTTTATCCATAACCCAGCTTCTTCATCTTATAGACTGGATCTCCACCAATTTCTAACCTGGAAAACAGTCAGAACTCTAACTTCATTGTGTTATTTGTTTAAACTTTTGCCTCGACCTTTAAAAGAAATATTTTTGATTGCCATTTCAAATGAATCAATTACTTCCCTAGTGGAATTTTCAGTGTAAGAGAGGGACTTTATCATTTTGCATCTATTGAAAAGTCAGGGAGTGTGAACATTTGACAAATAATGATGGCATAAGCTTTTTTCCTCTGAATCTTCAGGCCCTTACAATAAAATAATGATTTTTTTGTCTTAATACTGCATCAAAGATAGGCAGCTTATCTCTGCTTCAAATATGCACAATCGTAGGACCAGAATTCTTAAAGGACTAGTGATTGAAATAACATTGTACTCCTGTATTATGCTAGTTTAGATAACAATTCGCCATTCACAGAGCATCCGCTATTATTTCCTTTATAGATCTTAGTTATTCTTTAGAATAACCATGCTTAGGGTTCTCAAGTTGCTCTTTTCATTATTAGTCCCCTGCTTATTGATAATGTATGGCAATCTGAAACTTTTTGATGGTAGCATTTGCACTTATTACAATAATTTCAATGTCTTCAATAGAGACAAACATGGGGGAAGCTGCTCAGGGGACAACAAAAAAGCTCTAAGAATCAGCTTCTACATGTCTGAAAACATCTCTCTTTTTTCTTTTTTTGCCTGATTCTATCAACAGCTCTAAAAAATAAAAATTGAAAAAAACAACAACCAAACAAACCAAAAAAAAAAAACAGGCTAGGATTTCACTAGCCCTTCCTTCTCTAAGGCTTAACATATGTATTTGCTTATCTCTTTGAAAGAAAATGCTAGGAAATAAATACTTTCTTCGTCAGGATAAAAAATGAATCAATATCTCTCCTTTACTCGTTATTCATCATTTCTTTCTGATGTGGTATTTCCAAGTTTTAAAATCGACCATCATTTTTGTAAATTGCAGAAGGAAACTAGCAAAATGCAGTGAGAAACATGTGCAAGGGAGAATAATTTTCTGTAAGGAATTGGTTTTGCAAAGAAAAGAAAATTGAGTGCCTTCTCTGGGTGAAGTAAATAAAGGATGAGGATATTGTACCCAATAACATATCAGAATACCTCCCCACTGATCTAGGCAATTTTAGAAACTTTACCCCAAGTCTCAAGGTTTGGGCAGTGTTGATATGATGGGAAAAATCAGGAATATGTTTAAAATTCTTTAAAAGTTGCCCTGATTTGTTCCTGACATATTCTCTCTAGTGTTAGTAAAATCAAATGATCCAATCTCATGTGAGATATTTTTTTAAAAGGACACTGAATTTAAGATAATTGTCCTTTATATTAAAGTCAGTATAGTAGGTTCTGTGGGCAAAAGGCACTTAATGTTGAACTCATAATGTGCTACCAGGATAGGGGGTGTGTGAGTTCTTTATAAATTATGATTTCCTATCAACATATGGTTATCTCTTAGAATAGCAAGAAAGACCAGGAATAGAAAATTATACTTCATTTTATAAAGTTACGTTGATAAATTTCACCATATTTGTATTAGCTGTCCAATATTAGGCATGAAATTTATCATGTTGCTAATGGAAAAAATACAGAGTTGTCTTCAAGAAGGCCTGGATTCAAATTTCTATTGTGAAACTTAAGATCTATGTGACCAAGGGCAGGTCACTTACCCATTCTGAGCTACAGCCTACATATCTATAAATTGGGGATAATAATAGTCCCTATATCAAAGCTCAGAAAAGATGGTGCATGATACATAAAGTGCTTTGAAAGCTTTAAAGAGTTGCATAAATTTCAACTATTATTGTTATAGAATTGGGGACATTTGTCCTTGATTAATATTGGCCTCAATACTACTATATTTGGGGTAGCCAGTCATACATTCAAACACACACACACACACACACACATAAACACATATATATTTATAATGCTTCTTAAGTTTCCTTCTGTATGCTTAATCACTTAAACTAAATGTATGCAACTATAATTAATAATTGCCTAAATGAAATTACTTTCACTTTTTCAAAATTTATTTATTTTACATATTTAGTTTTCAGCATTGGTTTTCACAAGAGTGTGAATTATAAATTTTCTCCCCATTTCTACCCTCCCTCCCACTCCAAGATGATGTATATTATGGTTGCCCTGTTCCCCAGTCAGCCCTCCCTTCTGTCACCCCACTCCCCTGCCATCCCCTTTTCCCTTCCTTTCTTGTAGGGTAAGATAAATTTCTATGCCCCATTGCCTGTGTATCTTATTTTCTAGTTGCATGCAAAAACTTTTCTTTTTTTTTTTGAACATCTGTTTTTAAAACTTTGAGTTCCAAATTCTCTCCCCTCTTCCCTCCCCACCCACCCTCCCTAAGAAGTCAAGCAATTCAACATAGGTCACATATGTATCATTATGTATAACCCTTCCACAATACTCATGTTGTGAAAGACTAATTGTATTTTGCTTCTTCCCAACCCATCCCCTTTTGTTGAATTTTCTCCCTTGACCCTGTCCCCTTTCAAAAGTGTTTGTTTTTGATTACCTCCACCCCAATGTGCCCTCCCCTCCATCATCCCCCCTTTTTTATCTTCTTCCCTCTTCTTTCCTGTGGGGTAAGATACCCAATTGAGTATGTATGGTATTCCCTCCTCAGACCAAATTTGACGAGAGCAAGATTCACTCATGCGCCCCTCACCTGCCCTCTCCCCTCCTCCCACAGAACTGCTTCCTTTTGCCACCTTTATGTGAGATAATCCACCCCATTCTGTCTCTTCCTATCTCCTCTCTCAATATATTCCTCTCTCATCCCTTAATTTGATTTTGTTTCTTTTAGATATCTTCCCTTCATCTTCAACTCACCCTGTGTCTGCTCTCTCTCTCTCTCTCTCTCTCTCTCTCTCTCTCTCTCTATATATATATATATATATATATATATACACACACATATATATATATACACACACATACATATATACATACATACACATTCACTTATATATATATATATATACACATAAACATATATATATATGTATATGCATATTCCCTTCAGCTACCCTAATACTGAGTTCAACTTTAGTAAGTCCCTTGCAGTTTCTTTTTCTTGTTCTTTTTCTTGATTACCTTTTCATGCTTCTCTTGATTCTTGTGTTTGAAAGTCAAATTTTCTATTCAGCTCTGGTCTTTTCACTGAGAAAGCTTGAAAGTCCTCTATTTTATTGAAAATCCATATTTTGCCTTGGAGCATGATACTCAGTTTTGCTGGGTAGTTGATTCTAGGTTTTAATCCTAGCTCCATTGACCTCCAGAATATCGTATTCCAAGCCCTTTGATCTCTTAATGTAGAAGCTGCCAGATCTTGGGATATTCTGATTGTGTTTCCACAATGCTCAAATTGTTTCCTTCTGGCTGCTTGCAGTATTTTCTCCTTGATCTGGGAGCTCTGGAATTTGGCGACAATATTTCTAGGAGATTTCTTTTTGGGATCTATTTGAGGAGGCGATCGACAGATTCTTTCAATTTCTATTTTGCCCTGTGGCTCTAGAATATCAGGGCAGTTCTCCTTGATAATTTCTTGAAAGATGATAGCTAGGCTCTTTTTTTGATCATGGCTTTCAGGTCATCCAATAATTTTTAAATTCTCTCTCCTGGATCTATTTTCCAGGTCAGTGGTTTTTCCAATGAGATATCTAACATTGTCTTCCATTTTTTCATTCCTTTGGTTCTGTTTTATAATATCTTGATTTCTCATCAAGTCACTAGCTTCCACTTGCTCCAATCTAATTTTTAAGGTAGTATTTTCTTCAGTGGTCCATTGGACCTCCTTTTCCATTTGGCTAATTCTGCCTTTCAAGGCATTCTTCTCCTCATTGGCTTTTTGGAGCTCTTTTGCCATTTGAGTTAGTCTGTTTTTTAAGGTGTTGTTTTCTTCAGTGTATTTTTCAGTATTTTTTTGGGTCTCCTTTAGCAAGTCATTGATTTGTTTTTCATGGTTTTCTCACATCCTTCTCATTTCTCTTCCCAATTTTTCCTCTACTTCTCTAACTTGCTTTTCCAAATCCTTTCTGAGCTCTTCCATGGCCTGGGACCAGTTCATGTTTTTCTTGGAGGCTTTTGGTGTAGGCTCTTGCACGTTGTTGACTTCTTTAGGCTGTATGTTTTGGTCTTCTTTGTCACCAAAGAAAGAATCCAAAGTCTGAGACTGAATCTTTGTGTGCTTTCGCTGCCTGGCCATATTCCCAACCAACTAACTTGACCCTTAAGTTTTTCAGTGGGATAAGACTGCTTGTAGACTAAAGTGTTCTATGTTCCACGTTTGGGGGGAATGCGCCAGCTCTGCCACACTAGCACTCCTCCTTCCCCAAGAACCCCCAACCCTGGTCTGATGCACCACTTAATTCCTCTCGCCAGGTGGGCCTGGGGCTGGAAGCAACTGCAGCTGTAGCTGCCCCACCTCCGCTGCCCCGGTGGCCGAATTGTGAACTCCTTCCACTCCCGCAGCTTTCCCCACTAACCTTCTCTGTTGTCTTTGGTGTTTGTGGGTTGAGAAGTCTGGTAACTTCTGCAGCTCACTGATTCAGGTCGCTATGGCCCGCTCCGCCCGGCTCCTGGACTGCTTGGTCCTCGCCGCTCATGCTGGGCTCTGCTCTGCTCCATTCCCAGATCCTAGCTCCCAGTTCCCAGCTCCCAGCTCCCACCTCCATGTGGGATCGACCTCACCCAGAGACCATCCAGGCTGTCCTGGGCTGGAGCCCTGCTTCCCTCTGTTGTTTTGTGGTTTCTGCAGTGCTAGAATTGGTTTTTGGAGGGACTTGGCGGGGAGCTCACGCTAATCCGTGCTTTCCAGATGCCATCTTGGCTCCCTCTCCAGAAGGAAAAATTACTTTTACTTTAATACAAATTATGTGCTTAATAAAAGTTTTTGATGGTACTATTAGTAGTAAGCTTACCTGAATTAATGATGGGTATCATGAGTACGATTCATGCATGTCCTGGATATACAGAAGCAAATTATAATTACATTGTTTTGGTCATTGGGTGCTATAGTTAATATCGTAAGATTGTAGAATTTCAATTTTAGATGAGACATTAAAGGTCGCCTGGTCCAATCTATATCTGAAGTATGAATACCACCACCAAGTGGTCATTTGGGCTCACCTTGATGATCTATATTAATATAAAATCATACCTATTATAGCTGCTCCTTCTCCTTTTGGATAGTCTAATTATTTGTAGTTTTTTTATTTATTTATAATTTCTACCTATTGACCCTAGTTCTCTCCACTGTAATCAATAAAACAAAGATAACCATCTTTCATATGTTAACTCTCAGAAGCCTTAAGAATGTGGCAGGGGGAGAGTGAGATGTAGAGTTGAAAGAGACCTCAGAGGTCATCTAATACAACCCTATCAAGTGATTGATGAGGAAACTGAGACACCGAGAGGTTACAGGATATTTTGAGAAAGTCAGTAATCTCACTGGAATTCAGTTTCCACATTTATGAAATGAGAAAGCTAGATTAAGGGTGGATGGCTTCTGACTTCCCTTCCAGTCCTTTGTCTGCGATCTTATGACTTGAGCATCCTAATATCTCTGATATCCTTTCAAAAGTATCTGAAAGGTTATCACATGGCAGGAGGAAATAGGCCTACCTTACTATGTTTCTGAGGGAATCAGGGACAACAGGCATAAGTTATAGTAGGACAGATTTTAGCACCATTTACAATAAGCAAAAATACAAACAATCCTTGAAAATAATTATAGCTGTCCAAAAGTAAAACGAGAGGTTGTAATTTTCTCTGACTAAAGATCTTGAACACAGTAATTGTACCCCCTCTTAGGTCTTTTTTCCTCTAGATTCAAAATCCCCAATTCCTTCAATCAATCTTCAAATGGCATTTTACCAAGACATAGCACCAACCTGTTTAACCCTCCTTTGAAATTACTCCAAGATTGTTAGCATTCTTTCATAAACATAGCAACCGTAACTAAACATAATGATCCTTATAGTATCTAGTCAGGGTTCAGTACAGAGGGACAATAGCAATTTTTATTCTAAACATTATTTTAATGTTAAAGCAGTCTAAATCATGTTAACTATTTTGTAATTTCAGGTCACAATGTAGACACATATTGACTTTGCAAGATTCTTAAATCCTTCAGATCACCTTCAAATTGCCTATCAAAGTTCCCTCACTGATAGGCTATTATGTGCCAGGCATTGTGCTGAATGCTGGAAATACAAAGAAAAGGAAAAGATAGCTCCTTTCTTTAAGGAGATCACAATTGAAGAGGGAACCACTACATGCAAATATGTGCAAATAAGTTATATACAACTTTAATTGGAAATAATATAGAGAAGGTACTAGAATTAACAGGAATTGGGAAAGACTTTCTGTTCAAGGTTGAGTCTTACCTAGCTGGGAATTTAAAGAAGGGAATTCAAAAGGCAGAGATGAGGAGGGAGAGCATTCCAGGTGTGGTGGACAGGCAATGGAAATGCTTAAAATTGGGAGATTGAGTATTTTCAGAGGATCAGCAAAGAAGCCAACACACATTATGGTAGCTGTGTGAGTTAAGTGTTTAAGGTGTAAGATTCAAAATGTTGATTGGGGCAAATTGTGAAGAGCTTTGAATGTTAAACCTTATTTTATATTTAATTCTGAAGGGATCGTTTTTTCTGGGCCTGGGAAGTGCTGATATGGTCAGACCTGTGTTTTAGAAAGATCACTTTAACAGGTGCATGGGAGATGAACTGAAGTGGGGAGAGACTTGTGGAAGGGAAATCAACCCAGCACCCTCTTTCAATAATGCAGAGATGAGGTGATCAGGGTCTGAACAGGGTAGTGGCAGTGTCAGAAGAGAGAAGAGGACATGTGCTAGATATCTTATAAAGGTATAAGGCAACAGGACTTGCAAAGGATTATATATTGGTGTGAGAGATAGTAAGGAGTTAAGTGTAACACAGATATTGTTAGCCTGGTGACTGTGAAGAGATGGTGTTCTACATAGTAATAAAAATGTTAGGAAGAATAGAGGATTTAGGAGGAAAAAAATAATGAATTTAGTTTTAGAAATATTGAGTTTACAATGAGGCACTAGGTTTGATTACTATAAGTACTCATTACTTTGAGACATTAGGTTTGATATATTAGAGATTTGAGTGTGAAGGTCAGCTGAGATGTTAGGGCTTGACATTTGAGAATCATTAGCATGGAGGTGATCATTGGATCCATGGGAGGTCATGAAATCACGAAGTGAAATAGTATAAATGAAGAGAGAAGAAGGTCCAGGAAAAAAAAAATCTTTGTGTGATGCTCTCAAGAGGTGTGACCCGAAAGAAGATCCAGCAAAAGAGAATGAAGAGAACATTCAGATAGTAGGAGGACAACCAGGACAGAATAATGTCAGAAAAAATCTAGATAAAAGAGAATAACCAGGAAAAAAGCATGATTAAATACATCAATGGCTACAGAAATATCAGGAATATGCTTCCCTTCTCTTGGTACAAAGATGGAGGCTGTAGGTTTCAAATATGGCATACCCTGTAAGACTTGGCAGCAGTTTTATTTGGTTTTACTTTATTGTATTTTAAGAAAGGATTTTATCAGGTAGGAAAAGATGAATAAGTATTTTAGAAAGGGAATGTGGCACTAAAAAAAGGTCAAAATAAGATCAATTCAAAAATCACATAAATAGTGCCACAGTGTAAGAGAGGACAAATAATGGCAGTGAATAATAAACATATGGCAGCAACATTAGCTTCTTTCTAGGCTGCTAATTTTGATGTATCCCAAAGGAAAAGAACACACACACATACACACACACAGACACACACAGAGACATGCTGCAAACTGGGGAGTCAGGAATATTTAAGCTTAGAAAAACATATATTGACTTTTCCTAGTTGTCTTCATTTGGGTGATTTGCTGGAAATATTTACAAAAAATTCTTCTAGAGAGGTGTGTGTGTGTGTGTGTGTGTGTGTGTGTGTGTGTGTGTGTACGCGCGCGTGCACGTGCTTTATCAAAGCAGCATTTAGGGAGCTATATTGGAACATTTTCTTTTTTTTTTTTTTGGAGGAGGGAAGGCAGGGCATTTGGGGTTAAGTGACTTGCCCAGGGTCACACAGCTAGTAAGTGTGTCAAGCGTCTGAGGCCGGATTTGAACTCAGGTCCTCCTGACTCCAGGGCTGGTGCTCTACTCATTTTGCCACCTAGCTGCCCCCTGGAACATTTTCAATATCCATAAGCATTTTAAAGGGTGAGATTGAAAGGCACCTAATTTATTTAAAAACTTTGAAAATGTAGATTTTGGGTTCTAGCCTGTTGAAGTTGCACTCTTCTTGAAGGGGGAGTATTTTCCTGGCCTGGTTTAAACATTTATGTAGTTCTTACTCTTAGGTACAATTTCTACACAATTAAGGTTTTTTTTTGTTTTTTTGTTTTTACCCCACTGGATGTATAGGCCTGGCCTTCACTGAGTTGTTGCGAAAGGCAGCGTTCTAGTCATCTCAAGAATACATCAAATTGTATATATCTCACAGATCTTATCTTTGGTGCCATATTGTCAAAAGTTCCTACATTTAGAACAGGAAGTGGTCTCAGATGCCATCTAGTCTAATCCTCTGATTTTATAATCAAGGAAATTGAGGTCCAGAGTGGGGAAGGACTTGCTATAAGTTACAAGGCAAATACCTAGGGATGTAAGGGTGCAGTGGAGTTGAAGAAACCCAAATATGACAAATGGAAGAAATGGATACATAAATACCCCACTCCACAAAGAAGCTATAATTTTGCTAATATGGGAAACGTCTCATATGGGAACCCCTTCTTTTACCAGTATAAATACCGGCAAATCTGTGACTCAGTAGATAAATTTTAGGGAGATGTCTAAAGGAGACAGGAACAAGAATTTAAGTGTCTACCTTTTGTCCAGCAGTGCTTTATAAATATTATCTCATTTGATCATCACAACAACACTATAAGTTAAGTGGTAGTATAATCTTCATTTTACAGTTGTGGAAACCGTGGCAGGCAGAGGTTAAGTGACTTGTTCAGGCTCCAAGAGCAAGCATCTGAAGCCAGATTTCAACTCAAGTCTTCTTGACTCCAGACTCAGAGTTCTATCCACTGTGTCACTTAGCTGGGACCACTGACTCCAGGTCCAGTGTTTTATCCACTTGTAGATCTAACTGGAGCAGGGAAATGACAAGCAAAGCAGGACTTTGCTTTTTTTTTTTCCTTTTAGAGTGCTTCTCAGCACTAAGGAAACCAAGTGCCTTTGACTGAGTCTCACTTTTGTTTGAATCAAGAGTCTCTGAATCTAGAGTCATTGGTTGGAAACGGTACATATACTCTGAGATTAGCATTTTGCTTTGGGGGCTCACTCACGGGAAGAGCGTTTGTGTGATTTGGCCAGATGAGAATCTGGGTAGCCGTTAAGGAGCTTCCTGGCTTTGAAAACCCAGATGTTGGTGCTTCACTCTCTGGTAACTATGTATATATTGCTATGGTTAGACAGTTAGACGCCTATTGATTTGTGTTATTTTCTCTGTTGGTAATTTCTGTTTGTATTTGCTCTGAAGTTCAGGGTGGGTGCCAATTTTTTCTCCTGAACTAAGTGAATAATATATGTATGTTTAATTAAAGTAAGATCGTTAACCCTTTAAAGGTGCTTTCCTTTAGAAAAGCAGATCAAAGAAACTTGCTAGAAGCCGTCCTGTGCGCTGATGTAATTGGCGTTACACGGCCATGGTAGCTGTAAGTAACATTGTTGTTACAGGCAGCTAGGGACCTCAGTGGTTATGCTGCACCTGGAGTCAGGAAGACCTGAATTCAAATCCAGCCTGAGACACTAAATAACTATGTGACCCTGAGCAAACTTCATCCTGTTTGCCTCAGTTCCTCATCTGTAAAATGAACTGGAGAAGAAAGTGGAAAACCACTCCAGTATTTTTTCCAAGAAAACCACAAACGGAGTCATGAAGAGTTGGACATGACTAAAGCAACTCAACAACAACAAGAATAAATCAAACTGAGGCCATAGAGACTAATTGACTTGACCACAGTCATTTATTAATATTAGAGACAAAATTTGAACTTGGTCCCTTTGACTCTAAGGCCATGTGTTATAAAATTTAAGTTGGAAGACAATTTAAATTTAATTCAGCAAACATTTAAATACTTAGTGTGTGCTAGACACTGTGCAAGACACTGGGAATACAAAGAAAGAAAGGAAAAATGGGGAAAGGGAGATTTCATTTGGCAGAGCCAGGTTTTTATATTGTAAACCAGGCCTGCACAACATATGGCCAGCATGCTGCTTGTGACCTGCCAAAAGATTTCAGACAGCCCATGAAAAATGTAGAGGATGTAAGAGAAACTAAAGATGTAACAAATTCTTTGTCCATGCCCCTCTTAACCCACCTTCCACTAGTCACTCTTGTGCCAGTCATGTAACTTGGCAGGTGGGTTGACATTGTGCACTCTCTTTTGTTTGTCACATGGTTCATGGCAACCAAACATCATCAGTCTGTTTCTAGTGACTAGACTATCTGCAGCTGGAAGAACCTTAGCTTATTTTAATTTTGGCCCCTACCTACTATCAAGTTGTATAGCTCTGTTCTAAACAAAAGAGTTGTGGCAATATGTTAGTGACAGTAAGTTGCCTTTGAAGCTTCCTAAGAAAAGTTAGACCTATGCTTAAGCATATGTTTGAGTAGTTTTTGAAACTTTGGAAATGGTAGTTTTTGAGCTTTACTCAACATAGAGCAGGGATTACTGATTTTGAGTAGAGAGTTCACCATAGAGGTTATGAAGTGAACTAGTTAAATAGATAGGAAAACAGCCACAGATTCAATAGCTTTCAGGAGGAATCTGCAAATCTTAAAATTAAGTGGCCTGTGCATGTATCCAGTGGCCAAAAAATAATAAGTGCCTATCCATCTTTTCAGCTATTCATACACAAGTACAAAACTAGTCCATACTTTGGAAGCAAAACTTTCAAATATAAATAAAGCAAAAAATATAGGTTGTTATTTAATTTAATGGTGTGTGTCATTAAGTAGAAATTATGGAAAGTAAACTTTTTTGAGGGATGAAACTGAATTATACCAGGTGAAATTTCTTTGCATTTCTTTCGTACACATTTTATATTGATTTATCTGTTGTGAGTTCCTCGAGAGCAGGGACTATTGAAAAGTTTAATATCCCCAGTGCTTAGCAAAATCCCCGAAATATAGTAGATGCTTAAGAAATGCTGTTGACAGACTGAAGAGATGATCAGCTAGTTTCACCCATTTTCCAACATTTGCAGTAAATCCCTCTCATTGGATAGTTATGTGGTAAACATGATTGTTATAAGCACTAAAGGTTACAAGCAAAACCCAATGTATAACTCACATAGATTCCATAAGTGTTTATTGTAGCATATGGTCCAAACCTGCCCAATTTCAGATGGATAAAGAGTCAAGGGAAATTGAAAGTTGTCACTGATTCCTCACGTGTTAAGGTCTACTCTTTGTTCTATGTCTGTAGATATCCTGGTCTTCTATTTGCCAAGGTCACACAAGTACCAATACCAATAGCTATGTGAAAATTAAAGACAAATTTTCAGAAGTAGTGAAATTTGATGTTAGATTGCCTTGTTAACCCAGAAAAAAAGCCATATCTTTGAAGACAATCATCATGGGGAGGAAAACCATCCTGTTTAGGCATTAATAATTATCCAAAGAATGACCTTGGAAGAAGTTATAATTATCTTAGGGTGGACAGGGAAGACAGCTAAGACTAATGAGTTTTATTTCAAAATTACAAAGGGGAAGAAGTCTTGAACTACTAGTAACTATGTTCTTCAACAACAACTGTTACCTTGATTTGTGAGCAAGAAATATTAAAATGAACCATGCTTAATTCAAATGTTCTGCTTAGGAAAGGACCTTATGAAGATGAGGTTGGTACTGGCAGTTAAAGAATATATAGAGTGATCAGTGGTTCCAGTGTCAGGTAGGGGCTTAATACATCACTTGATCTCACATCTACAGGTATAATTGTATATATTAGTAGTATCCTAAACAATGAAATGGATCATAACACTCAAATAAATTGCTGGTTTGCCAAAAGCACAGTGTTCATATTTTTTTCCTCAAGTATAGCATAAGTTCCTTTAAGGCAGAAACTTTCACTTTTGGCGTTGAATTGCCAATATATAACAGTATTGCATACTTAGTAGGCACTTGAAAATGCTTGTGGAATTATTTTTGATAAATACCCAAATGACTATGATGTAATATTTATCCAATGAGCTTTTCTGATTTAAATTTAAAATCTCGAAATCTGAACTATTTTCATTATCATGATGCTTAACAATATACTCATCTGAAAAAATTAAGAAAAGTTGAGAGTACTTTATATTAGTAAACTAACTGTATGGTTAGTGTGGTTTTTAAAATGGAAAGTATACCCTTCTGCCTATAAAAAATAATCATTCAAAGTATGGAGAAGAATAATTCATTCATTTGATGGACTCAGGGACCTTCAAGTATTATCAGTGTCTACAAAATAATGATGCTTATACGTTTTTCCCTATTAGCATTTGGATCTCTAATTTAGTTGAAAGATATGTACAAAGTCATGGAATTAGATACTCAGCTCCCCATTGGCAACCAAGCTCAGGAGTCTCAGGATCATAAATTATACCCTCCAAAGTCAAGCATGATTGGCAACAACACAATTATTTCCAACAATATTTGTCAAGAAGCTCCTTCATTGGCATCTATGCACTTTACATTTTAATGTGTTATGTGTATAAGTCCCCATATGGTCAAAATGTTGTTTTCCTTTTTTGAGTCATTGTGATTCTCCTTGAAAACTTAACTTGTTTCAGTGTGAAAGATTTATAGACTTCCATACTGCAAACTAAATACATCTCTCTCTGTTCTCTATCTGAAACTGGGCTGTATTTAGAACAAACATCTGTCCATGACCCCACTTGTAAGGGGAAAAGGCAACTACTAATAGACTTAAGTAATGGATTGCATGTCTTGTCTAGAAAGCTGGAGTAATGGAGGAGAAAACAAACTTTCCTTTTGACAAAGGAAAGAGGAGATATATGGGTCAGGAGATGATGTGGGGAATGAAGGAGAGTACTGGACTTAATTTTAGGAATATTTGGTTCTAAGCCCTGTCGAAACATATGAGGGTTAACCACTATGTGCCTTAGCTGTCTAATCTCTAAAATGTGAATGCTAAAGTTTATATCACTTACCTCACAATTAAAGTGCCTTGTAAAGTTTAACTTTGAAAAATGTACTGTCATGTAAACGCCAGTATGATTATTAGTGTTGAAAGTTTTAAAATAGAGATATGAAGTGACCAGATCTTTGCATATGGAACATTACTACTCCATCAATATTAAGGGTAGACTAGAAGGGGAAGGAGTAGCTGCAGAAAGATGGATTAAGAAGCAATTACAATTGCCTAGGTGGGTGGTAATGAAGACATATATTATGATGAGAGCAATACAGTAGAGAAGAGATCACTGACATGAGAGATACTGATGAGGGAACATAAGTATACATAGCAAGGAATGCGTGCAAGAGTAGAAGGTTAGGGCAGAGTCCACAGGATAATGGAAGATGTGGACATAGTCATTATTATTCAGCATAACCCTACAATTGCTTAGAAAATACTATATCCATATGTTGTGATTATAACTAATTTGGATAAGTCTCTTAGATTCATATCTTTTATATATAGAAATATTTTCTTATATTAACACTTCATCGGCTTGTCTAATGGTTCATTATGTGTGGTGTCCCAAAAATCTTAGGGCAATCATAAACATTAAGTGATTATTATTGCACTAAGACCTTTGGAATATACTATGATTATAAGATAAAGAACTAGAATTTAATTTCATTCAAATGTTAAAAATAAGCATCAAGTGGACCTTAAAAGCTTCTAGGATTAAAATAAAGACTGGACAAGATAGTTTTGGATAACATGTAAATATTATTTCTTGTTGGGAAGAGGGATGCCACCTTTTTTGTCTTAAATGGATTTTGAAGGACAACAGTCCACTGAAGCAAAAATACAAGTGTGGAGTAAGTCTCTCAATGCATTCTAAAGGTATGATAACATAAAATCAGGAGGAGGGAAATAAGAGAAAGGGACCCTTCTCAAATTATTTGCCTTTAGGTTTTCAGGCCATCTACAAACTTTAACTTAGATGATGGTACTCTAAAATGGAGAACCTTGATCAATGACCAACAAGTGGACAGTACTAGAGTAATTAATTTATATTTACCTTGACACTTTCATTGTTTTTTTTTTTAATAGTTGCAATCAATTTATTAAAAGAAATGATTGGTTAGGCATCTGCAATGGTGACTTCAACTTCTACACCTGGTTCAATGCTGATAGATGTGATCTGTTTAACAATTTCAGAAGGACTGTGCAAATCAATAAGGCGTTTGTGGATTCTCATCTGGAACCGATCCCAAGTCTTTGAACCTTCACCGCAAGGAGTTTTTCTAGTTGTGATCCGAAGTGTCTTGGTGGGCATTCGAACACGTCCCTTCACTTTCAAGTTCTTTTCTTTGGCTCCTCTGATTAGGTCAGCACACACTTTCTCGAGTGATTTCACATTGCGGCTGGTGAGGGTGATACGGATCCGGTGAATGGCCACTTCGGGCTCCACAAGGGTCTTGCCGGTGTCTTTGAATGCCATGACAGTGGAGCGGCTTCCTGACCGACTTATTCCTCGGTGAGAGCGAACAGCGGTGAGTCAGGAGGAGGAGAGGCAGGGACTGCCGACTCCACGCGGCTGCAGCCTGCGATATCTTCACCAAAGAGCGACACTTTCATTGTAAATGAAGTAGGAAGAAAGGGGGAGGTGAAGTTAAATGGACAGATGGCTCATAGATTGTACTTGGACAAACAAAGGAATTATTTGAATTGTTTTTAATACATTCCAAAGAATGTATTTATGAGATATTTGGGCATGTCATATTGAAGTGCTGATGCCAAACATATAGGAAAAGAAATCACCATGAAAATGAGGCTTATGCACCGATGTCCACAGGATGAAGAGATAGGGAAATGCTGACACCTGAGTAAGATACTCCGATTACATCAGTTTGTAGTTTGACAACACCTGACTTGAATGCAAATGTAGAAATTGATAAGGATGATGAAAAATATATTGTAAAATATGAATCAGTAATCAAGGATAAGGGAGGCCAAAGGTTTTTAAAGAGAAACTTAGGATTATTTTTTTAAAAGAAAAGATCTTGAAGGTACTGCATATCATGAGCACCAAATGACATAAATAAGTGTAATTGATTATATTTTACTAAATAGGATATGACTCATTATTCATATATAATTTATTCATGAAATCAGTTGGCTTTTTGGTGTAATTAGACCACTGACTCATTAAAACCCAAATCAAAATTAATTTCAAAACTGTAAGAAAGAATAAAAGTGAGAATGTGATATATAGTTAAAAACTTATAACCTAATCAATAAAATTAGGCATTGATACCCCAAATGGGCTAAAAAGAGAGTAATGGACATCAACCCCAATGGCAATAATTCCATAGGAAAGCTTGATGTAAATCGATTGTCATTGCTAGGATAATGGATAGTGAGCGGTAAGTGGACTTAGCAACCAAACATGACTTATTTGACAATCATAGAAATATGACAGCCAAGGGCAACAAAAGATGACAACATAAACTTGAGTGCAAAGTCTTACAGGAAAGAATGGAAAGAGGTTTTGAACAATATTGTCTCATAAAGTAGAGAAAATCAATGAAAGGTTAAACAAGTTTGAAGAAAACTTCTTAAGAGACTGAACAAACAATATTATCCAAAACATATTTATGTATGAATATCATGTATTGATGGGTCCATTATGGATCAGGAGGATAATAAATATATGGAAATTGGGGAGGGAGAATCATGGTAAACTATTTTCACCATTAAAGATGCTAGAGTTAGCACTAACTCGTCATCATATACCAGGATAGAGGAGGTAGAAATGACACTGAAGACAATAAAGATGAAAGAAACATCTGTCATAGTTCAAAAATAGAGTAACCTCTGCTGGAAGTGACACATTTGAGTGACTTGAAGAAACCATTTTCAGACTATCTCAAAAAAGAGAAGAAACCAAGGGCACAGAAAGATTGAGGTCATTCTTACAAATAAAAGAAGTTTCCCAAAAGAATATTAAGAACTCATAATCCAACACTTCTGCAATGAAGCAAAGTGTTTGCATTTTCTCAGTTCTTTTCGAGTGCCAGTCTTGGTTGGTATACTCCTACAGTGCCCTTTATTTTAGCTGTTATTTCCATTCACATTGTTTCAGTCATTGTGAATATTGTTTCCTGACTGTTTTTCCTTCACTTTGAATCAGTTCACATAAGTTTTCCCATTCTTATTGAATACTTCCTAATCATCTATTTCGTTGTTGCCGCAGACAAAAAAAACGTTGCCACAAAAAAGTTTGTTCTTTTAAAAACCAGTATTCTACCAGTGTGTTGTATAACTATGAGATATGGAGAGTATCTGAAGAATTTAAAATGAGTATCACTCTGAGGGCAATCAACATATCCAGTATTCTGAGTGTGAATAAACTACAACAAGTTACGAATAATGAATCATGATGAAGAAATGGAAACACATGATTCCATCAAAGAAATTTATGAGTAAAGAGAACATAAATTGGTCATATAATGAGACTGAGAGATGACTAATGGACAGTCCATTATTCCATTGGTATTTTTATGATGCCGAGAGAAAGCAAAGATGGTTAATGTGTGACAAAACCAGAATTTAAATACAGATACTCTGACTTATCTTCAGTTATAAGCATTTCCCTGCATCAAAGGTAACCCTCCCCTCTTCTGAAGTTCCTTATTATTGTCAAGCGCACTATCGTTCTTCCAGTTACCCAAGTTTAGAACTTATGTGTCATTCTTATTCTTTAATCTTTCTCAACTCAAATACCTAATCTGTTGCTAGCTCTTGCCTATTTTTATTTTCACAACATTTCTTATATCACCAGTCCTTTCCTCTGACTCTACTACCACCCTGGTACAGGCAGGCCATCATTACATTATTCCTGGATGATTGAAATAGTCTTGTAGTTGGTGTAACTGCCATCCCATACTATCCTCTGCTCAGCTGTCAAATCAATCTTCCTAAAGCACAGATCTGACCATGTCACTCCTATATTAAGTTACTTCCCATTGTTCTCTATCACCTCCATGATCAAATATAAAATCCTGTTTGACATTAAAACTTCTTCATAGTTTGATCTCCCCCATCACCACATTTCCAGTTTTCATATGTTTTGTACTCGCTTCCTATCACATGCACTGGCATTATTGATGTTCCTCCCACAAGATATTTCATCTCCTAAGTCCTGTCATTTTATTGATTGTCTCCCATGCTTGGAATTCTCTCTTTCATCTCCTGTTTCTGGCTTCCTTGACTTCCTTAAGTTCCATCTAAAATCCTTCCTTTTACCAGAAGCCTTTTTGACTACCATTAATTCCTGTGCCTTCCTCTGTTTTTTTAATCGCTAATTTTCTTGTACATAGATATCCCCCTAATTCCTCTATGTGTTTGAAGCCTGTTGATTAAGCACAACCTGGTTTGGCCTATCTGCCAAGATGGTTTTATTGGGATGTGGCTATTGTGCATGTTACAGCTTCTTGGAGACACAGGTGAGAGTTGGGTGATAGGTCCTGAAAAGGGCTTGACCAACCTTATACCACAGCGTGAGCCCTCCCTGAGGTAAGGTGAGAGAGACCATTACAGGTATGAGGGACAGCCAGTGCAAAGATGTTGACTTGGGAGATGCAGTGTCTAGCATTATTTTTGCATATGGATTTAGAAAGTAATCCCTTCAGAGATTTTTAGGGAACAGCTTCTTCCTACTCATCACAATACTGTCATATTGCATTTCTAAAACTAATTTTTTTTTTAAATTTGGTTTCATCTCTCAGGGTTTTTTTTTAATTCTAGGGTCTCTGTGGCAACTGTACTTTCCTACTCAGGATGAGATGAATTTGGAACTAAGATTGACTCAGTCATGAAAGAGATGTCAAGGTCATAAAACCATAAGTGAGAAAACTGATACTCAGTGAGGTTAAGTGACTTAGCAAAAGTCACAGGAAGCAGGAAACAGAGCCAGGAATCAAACCATCTCTTCTGCCTTTAAACCCAGTGCTCTTATCACTTATGAATTGAGGAGAAAGGGCAAATTTTAAGATATATAGGAGGACAGGTATTCATTCCTTTCACATACAAAGCAAACCAGGATGTTAGAGGGAGAGATACCTCCCTTTGAGGATCAGATAAGGACAGGGTGCCCTAGAAGATGGAAATATTATTAATCAAGGAGACAGTAAACAGCCTTACAAGATTTCCCAGGGAGGGGACTAGTAACATATGGCCTATATTACAATGGAGGTCTGTGGAAGTTTTGACAAGGGCAAAGGAGGCTGAGTTAATTATAGATCAGTTCTCTAGACCAATCAGTGAAAGAACTATATTAAAACTGGAAGAAAAAAAAAGCATCTGAGAGAGTTGTTTCCATAAATAAGCATTGATGTGTGCTGTGCCTGATGGAATGAAGAGCCTGGTCAGATAACAAAACTATTTTAGATTCTTGGGTTTAATAAAGAGAATTCATATGAATAGTAAAACATCAAGGGAATAGTTGTTGCTATTTGGATTGATTTGATGTGGAGTGTTAGGATAATTAGGTCCTGTTAGTTTTGCTATAGAATCAATCACTAAATCCAAGAATTTGAAGAGACTTCAGAGGTCATTTATCACAATTTAGACTCAGAGCACAAATCTGAGTGAAGCATGAGTTAGTCATTCAACTTTTCTAGGAGGACTTCTGGGGAAAGACTCCTCACTAACTCCTGCCCTTCCACATTAGGCCAGTTCCAATTCTGAGGAAGATTTTCTTTTTGTTGATCTCAAACATACCGTTTTTAAATTTCTACCTATTGCTTCTATTTCTGCCCTCAGAATAGTTCCAGGCACATAGGAGATGCATAATAAATGCTTATTGTCTCATGGATTGCACTCTGGCAACACATAGAATATATATAATCTTCTTCCAACAAAAACAATATAGAAAAACAAACAAACATACAAACAAATAAACAAATATCCACCCCTTTTGTGTAGTAGTAAATGGCCTACACTTGGAGTTAGTGGAAATGTAGGCTTAAATCTTACTTTTTAAATGTGCTAGTTGTGTGACCATGGCAAAGTTAGGGCTCCTGGTGGTAGCTGCTTCTTTTCTGTTCTCATAGCTCAGCTTAGTCAAGTCAACTGATACCTTGTGAGGTTAAGTAACTTACCAAAAGTTATCCAGGTAGTAAAACACATAGTCAGGAATCAATCCACTTCTTATAACTTCAACTGTAGTGCCCTTTTCACTTAAGAACTAAAGAGAAAGGACAAATTCTAAGATGTGCAGGAAGACAGGCATTCTTTCTTTTAATATAACAAGCAAACCAGGTTGTTAGAGGGAAAAATAACCATTTCTAAGGATCAGATAAGGATAGGGTGCTATAAAGGCAATCAGTAAATGAGAAGCTCTGTCCCACCCATTTGAACAGGCTGTGGCTGAGACCAGAGCCAACACTAGGTGCCTGAGTTCGGATCACTCAGATGACATTCTAGTCAACAGGATGACATCTGGCGACTATATATAAAGGAGAGAACAGAGATTGGCGATTGAGATGTAGTGGAGGGAGGACAAGGAGAAGTGGTGGCAGCAGCAGCAGCAGTGGAGGCAGCAGCCACTACTGACACAGGACTGACCCTCGTGCAGACTGGAGAGCGCTGAGCAAGGGCTTGAGACCAGTGGGTAATCTTCTTACTGGAGGGCCCTAGCATTGGGGGGAAGCACCAGTATGGCTTGGCTTGCTGCCATAATATTTTTCTGTAATCTCCTGGTCACTACTGTGAGATGGGCATATTGGTTTTGGAAGGTTCTTGCCAGGATATTGAATTGGGGACACTGGTCCATGGGTCTGCTACTGTGGAGCTTGAATAAAAGCTTTATCTCCTCTGCCTTATAATTAGAGAATTTCTTATATCCTGTGATTCTGGACCATTCAGGCATATTCATGGATTTCTTTGAAATCATGAATTCTGCCTTAATGATATAGGTGCACTAGGATGTGAAAATGGTATTAATCAAGAAGACAATAATCATAGTCAAGTCAACAAGCATCCTCTTAGTAAGGGAGGGGCTCCTTGTTTGAATTTTGACAGCTGAGTTTAATTATCTCCAATTTCACTTTCCCTCAGAAGTATTCTGTGTTTGCCCATTTGTAGCAACAATTTGGCTACCAGCAGCTGTTGAGGATTAATACCCAACAAAACAAACAGCAAGAGCTGCTAACACATGTTCTTTTGATCTGCTTTACCAAGGACAGTAATGTTAAGGGGTTAACAATCTTACTTTAATCCAACATACAAATATAATTCACTTAGATCAGGAGGAAAAGTAAGCACCCTGAATTCAGAGCAAATACAAACAAATCACAAACATACACAATATAAACACACCAAATCACAATTCATATTTACCAAGAAAGTATCAATATCTGGGTTCACAAGCCAGGGAGCTCTTAACAATGGCTTGCCCAGAGTCATGCACCACTCTTCCAGTGACTGAAAGCCCCAAGGGAAGACACCAACTTCTTGAGTTTATACATTCTGTTCAGAGTGAAAAAGTGTCATGCATGAGACTCATACACATGACCTAAAAGCATCACAAACCTGGGACAAACCCATGCAAATCAGGCTTTCCCTTGAGACAAGGAGGTCATCAAAGACTCCTAATTAAATCAAAGACACAAAGGCCTGTACTCAACAAGGGCATTTGATTAAATAAGTGCTAAAAGAGAAAACAGCAAAAAAAAATCCCACCTTAATTAGTATTACATCACTATGTGTGTGTATGTATAGGTATATATGTGTGTAGACATATAAGAATATATATGTATATATATATATGTATATACATGTGTATGTGTGTGTGTGTGTTTATATGGGGAGGTTATCATTCATCAGAAAATGGTATCAATTTTCTTGCCAAATATAATAAGAATACAAGAGTTTTTTTATGTCCTTATTGAAAAATGTTTTCTACTAAACATTCTACCAATGATAAAACATCAAAAAAATGGAAAATCCCTTTCTGTCTTTGAGAGTAAGAATTCAAGAAAAAACAAAAACAAAAACATGAAAAAACAACAAAATGAAAATTATACCACAACAGAATAATTATAATTCCAAAGATAACCATTAGGAACAAATGCCTTCTACTGTAATGCTTAGCAAAGAGTATAAAAAGATGTTTGCTATGGTTATTGTCACTGTAAGGATCATAGAAGGAAACTGGAGCTAAAAATTATCTTAATGACAAGTATGTCAGACATCGTTTTTGCAAGTTTGCTTTTGCTTATTGGAAATATATAATATTCTCTAGGAAACAAAAAACTTTCCTTGCCAATATATTCTTCACATGTTTTATGAAGCTCTTTCTGTTTATTGGTCTATAATGTCATTCACAAGTAGTGAAAACTATTCTCACTGATGCAAACACTGCTCTCATAGATAACAGTGCCTATATCTATATAGTCCATCCATGCAACTATGGCATTTCCCTTCCATGCTTCAAGAGCTATCACTCTTCTATCTTGTCCTCCTAACCAAGATTACCATTCCCCACCCCCCACTCCTTGGTATTGCGTATTTATAGGAGCTGCTTACATCTAACCAGCATCAGCCACCTACCCATATCTTCCTTCCATACTGCCATATCTATATCTCTCACTCCATACCATGCTTTGAAACTCTTGATTTGAGACCAGTAATCAAATAAATACTATCACAAATACTCATCATCTTTCTTATTTTACCTTTTCCTAGTCACTCCTTTTTTTTACCCCTCATGCTATTAGAATGGAAGCTCCTTGAAGGCAAGGGCATACTTGTATCTCTGCCATTTAGAATTCTGTCTGACACAATTAAGATTGAATGCTTAATAAATACTCATTCATTCATGCTTGGGAATCCCAATGATAACTCACAAAAGATAAATCAATATGGATTTATTAAGCAATTACTATATGAAAAGTACTCTGCTAAGTACCTAGGGTATAGTGAAAGACAGAATAAACATATCATGATGACAAGAACAGCAGATTCTCTCAAGAAGCTTATGTTCCATTGGGAGAGGCAACATGTAAGTTTTAGGTATGAAAAAGATACAATACAACATAACATTATAATACAACTAAATGTACATGTATTTGCATACATATAAATTTGTGTGTATATGTATGTGTGTGTATGTGTAATGCAATAAGAAAGAGCAAGAGATTAGCATTTGTGCTGACCAGGAAAATCCTTGTGCAGATGGTGGATTTTGAGTTGAGTAATTGAAGAAAGGCAGGGAAAGTTAGGGAACTGGAGCTGAGAGGATGGACCTTTCCAGTCATAAAGCACATCTGGGATGAAAGCACAAAGATGGGAAATGGAATATCTTGTTTTAAGAATTTCATGAAGGACGATAAAACAGGATCATAGAAGAGATCATGGAAGAGACTTCAGGCAGGGAGACCAGTTAGATGTTTATCATAATAGTTCAGTTGAAAGTTGGTGAGGCCCTGAACTAGAAGTATGGCTCTAGAAGTGGAGAAGAAAGGATACACATAAAGAGATGTTGTTAAGGTAGAGATGACAAAAATTGACTATTAGTTGGATATTTGTGGTGGTTGAGATTGAGGAATCAAGGATGACACCAAGGTTGTCAACCTTGATGACTAGGAGAATGATAGTACCATCAGTAATGATAGGAAAGTTTGGAATGGAGAAGTTTTCGGAAAAAGAAAATGAGTCTGATTTTGGATATATTGAGTTTGAGATATACAAGTGGCATTTGGAGATATGTGAATGTGGCTTAGCAGATACTCTAGAATAATGTAATATAATTAGTATAACTATATAATAAAATTATGTAGCAGATATAACTGTATCATATAATAGCAGATATATGAAGGTGTGACACGATATAATATGACATCATATATTATGTGATATCATATGTTATGATAGAATATGTCAGCTAATATCTGCATATAGATGATAATTAAATCACTAGAAGTTAATCACCAACTGATAAAGTATTGAATGAAAAGGGAAAGAAATGAAGGATAGGATCTTCAATTTTGAAGGCTAAGGATCAATGGTGATGGGATTTAAGAAGGAAAGAGAAAATTTAGAACAGACATTATGGGGAGAGGGATAGAGAATCATTTAGGGAAGAGTAAAAATATCTTTTCTATAATGAGAGTCCAATAAAGATTTTATGATAAATGCACACATTTTTCATTTCAATTTAATAAATAGTGCAATATATGCTATATTGCAGATGCTGTGCTAAGGATTGGGCATATAAGAAATAAAAAGACACAGTCCTTGCTCTCAAGGAACTTACATTCTAAGAGGGGAGGAAAACACAGTAAAGGAAGCTGAAGATTGAGAGGTGGGGAGAGTAGGAAGGTGAGGGTAGTTCCAGGAGTTATGGTATTTTGTGGAGTTAAAACCAAGCAGGAATGCTTATGGAAAATGGAGAGTTACCAGCAAGCTTTGGGATATGTTTATTTTTCCATTCTCCAGCCCTCCAATCAGAGCAGAGAGGCAACTGAGGGAGGAGAGAAGGTACTCAAAATGGAAAGCTAAGTCATTCAGTATGTCAATGAGATTTCAGGTGATCAGCTTATCCTTTGTGAGGCATGATATTCCCTAGAGAGCACAACTACTAATGGAAAATGCAGAGGTATCTGGTAAGTATTTATATATGTGTGTGAGCAGGAAAGTGGTTAGACTAGATGACTATGTAATATTGTATCTCTAGATCTGTGAGCTTGTGTTCTATAATCCTATGACCATAAATCACTATTGTTGTGGAAGAACAGAGAGAGTTTTCATGTAGAGATCTCCCCACACGAAAAAAAATAGTTCTAGACATTAAATAAAAAATTATTTTTTAAAATGTGGTTCTGGTGGAAGGAGGATGATTTAAAAGATCGTTGCATTTTTACCAATAAGGAAACAGAACCCCAGAATGGTTAAGTAAATGAACGAAGCTCATACAGCTATTTAGTGGCAGGACAATAATCTCTCCATTAGATAATACTTCTGTTTATGAGAAAGAAATCTGGTATCCATGCATATATAAAATTTGGTATTAGCCAAGCAACTAACCAAGCAATTTACAAAAAACCTATCAATTAATTATTTAACTTCTGTCACTCACATCTTTGCTTCTTTATTCCTTATTTCTTGTTTATGCAAGCTACACGTATTCAAGTGTTGAAAACTAACACTGAAACTCAACTTGATTCAATTAGCAGATTCGTCCACATATCTGAACAACAAAGTTAAATGTTATGAACCTATTTAGCAAATCAAAGGGAGCAAACTCAATGGGTTAATTTGTAGTATAATATGCTCACTACTTGCAATTTTAAAAATTATACTTTTTATTCCAACTTTCTTAAAGTACATCTAGTATAGAACACTGTCTATTGGGAACTGGGCTACACAGTCAATTTTCTGTTAGATTTTAAGCATATAAAAATGTTTCAAAATTAATTTCCATTAAGTCCAATACCATGTTAGTCCCACCATACCAAGAATTAATTAAACTTTCACAATAGTTAATGCTACATATAAACCACATAAGCGAACAGATGTATATCACATTCATGAAATTAGCATTAAGTCTTCCTGGTATTATCTATTTCTGGAAGTAACAGTTGTAGAGTTCTGCCTGAAAAAAATAATTGTCTTCACTTTGGTCTATGCAAGAAAACCTAAAAGTTAATTTAAAATAGGCTGGATGAATAATACCTTTTGTTGCTTTTAAATTATATTTCTCTACGCCTGCATTGCTCAAAACTGCTGGGATGTATACCTGGTCAGAGACCAAAAAAATGGGGGAGATAAGCACTGAATTTCTATTTCAACTTTGATCTTTTTTCATAACATTTAAATCTCCAATTTATCCAAATTAATTTATCTGAATAAAGAAATATGAGTATACCAGCAATGTATTTTCTCCAATCAAAGCAAAAGTGATTTTCCTGCAAGGTGCAATTGAATAAATGGACTTGAGAAAAAAAAATAAACTGTGTTGGTAGAGGTTAATGAACATTTTCCAAAAACATATGCTAATGTATACTTTTACTCTGTGAACACCATTCCAAGTTTATCTGATACTATGAAATTCTCATTAGGCAAAAGTAAATTTTCCATAGATGAATTTCTCCTTTCTAAGATTAACAATAACTCCAAAACGTCTAAATCCTTTAGCCATGTTTGAATTAGCTAGTTTCACAATCAACATTTCTACCAGTTTGATACATTACATAATTATAGGTTACTCTAGTATACCATATTATATTAGTATATATGATATACACACATTCATACATATATGTATATATATATATGTGTGTATATATAGATGCATAGATGTATATACATACATATATGAATACCTTTTCTTTTTCTGTATTCTACATATATTTTCATGCTTCTATATACACATATAGTACATGTACATCTGCACATTCTTTCAAATGAATTTAAGAAGTCAATGGTCAAATCCTGTTTTCTTTGTATCAAGTATTACCCCCGTAGGCAAGTGAAGGTCATATTTCTTACTATTGAAAATCTCTTTCTCTCCAGGGGAAATGAACCAGGTATGTCTCATGATTACTACCCATAGTGATCCTTTGAGCTAGTTTCCATGTCTTAATAGCACTGTCTACATCAGGATACTTAACATTTCGGGGTCATTGATCACTTTAGCTAATCTGGACAATCTGATAAAGCCTATGGACTGCTTCAAAAATGTTTCAACATATTTGAAGGAAATGTTAAATTTGAATTAGAAATTAGTGAAAATTAAATTGTATTTTTTTCCATCTAAACTTGTGAATCCTCTGAAATCCATACTTTAGACCTCAGGTAATGAAATAGGTTAATTTCTATGTCGAGCAAATTCCACATAGTTTTGATTTAGGTTATATTTTGGAAAGCAGTTTTTGATATTTTCCCAAGCAAACAATCAGTGGTTGACTAGTTCAGCCTTATAATATTATGCATTAAGTGTGATGGTTCTACTTGATTTCAATCTATATTTTCAACAGCATTTAGTAGAGAATTTTTTGTCAGATCATCTATGACAATAATCTGAAAAGTGAATATTGTGGTAAAATTCTACACATTAGTTGATTCAGAAACACCACCACTACTAGATCTGTATCTCAAAGAGATGAAAGAAAAAGGAAAAGGACATATATGTACAAAAATATTTATTAACAACTTTTTTGTGCTGGCAAAGAACTGGAAATTGAGGTGATGCCCATCAATTGGAGATTAACCGAGCAATTTGTGGCATGTGATTGTGATGATATACTATTAAGCTATAAGAAATGGTAAGCAGGATGATTTCAGAAAAAAATATAAAAAGAAATATATGAATTGATACAAAGTGAAGTGAACAGAGCCAACAGATCATTATACATAGTAACAACAATATTGTAATGATCAACTGTAAAAGACTTAGGTAATCGGCCTAATTGAATGATTCCAGATAATTCCAATGGACTCCAATGGACTCATGATGAAAAATGCTGTCTCCCTCCAAATAGAGAACTGATGAAGTATTAGTGCATATATATATATATATATATATATATATATATATATAAAATTTCTTTATTATTCTGAATTTTTATGACATGGCTTATATGGAAATGTTTCTCAATATTTCACATGTCCAATTGATCAAATATATTGTTTGCCTCCTCAATGACTAGAGGAGGTACTGATACTGTTTGGAACTAAAAATTAAAAAAAAAGAATGTTAAAAATAACTTATAAATTTAGAAAATAAATAACAAATGACTCAAACCTCCAAAGCTCAAATGAGTTTCCTAGAACTGTGAGTCTAGCCAGGAACTCTTAACTTTTTATTTAAATCATAGACCCCTTTGGTAATTTAGGGATGTTATGGAACCCCTTCTTGAAATAATGTTTTAAAATAAATGGAGTAATTACTTAGTTTAAGTTAGAAGATAGTAAAACTACATAATAAATGTATATATTTCCCCCCTGAAATTCAAGGAGAATATAAAGTCTTTCTAGAGGGGTCCATGGACCCCCAGGTTAAGAACATTTTATCCAAATGAAGGTGGCCCTGAGAGCCTTGCTCAAGACCAGAACTTTTTCAAATGATGTGGTGTGATCTTCTAATGGCTTTCCTATGTGTAATGAAAGTGACAAACTTTGTTCTGAAAAATGTGCAGAGTTGTTATATAGATGAACTGGGATAAATTCTGTATAAGAAGAGATTTACAGGAGATAAGGGAGCATTCCTTAGGTATTTTAAGGGCCATCAGGGAAAAATGGAAAGGAAAAAAAAAACTGCAATTCACCCTAAGGGGCAAAATTAGAAGCAAAGGATACTATTTGCAAAAAGATTATATTTAGGCATGAGGTAAGGGGAAAAAATAAAACTTCTTCAAGATTAGAGCTTTGCAAAAGTGGAATGGTCTCCCACCAGTTAATATGGTCTTACTCCCTGGAGGCATTAAGAAAAGACTAGATGACCCTTTCTTGAGTAGCAAGCCAAGTGGCTTCTTATTTAAGTAGGAAGTCGCCCAAGGAACCTATGAAGTTCTTTCCTCATGTATTATTTCATAATTATATAAAATATTGACAAGCGTTACATAAATGTTATGTATCATAAAATGTTTGTATCATAAAATGTGTCATTTTATCATGTCATAAAATGTTTGTATCATAAAATGTGTCATTTTATCAATCTGCTTTGATTCCTTGACATCATTCCTTGATATTGCTTGTGTTATTGAGTAATGTATGCTGCCTGAACATGCGAAAGAAAATCACTATCATTTGGATAATATAGAAACTTGGATCATTCCATGCTAAGTAATGGAATGGATTCTAGAAATTCTGCTTTTTTTCTGCTTCTCCCAAATGCCTGACAAAACTTATTTTTTTCTTTGTGTGATTCTAGAAATAAACAATGATAAATATTACTAGATATCTTGAATTATGTTTAATAATAATTAACAGAGATGCCCTGAATACCTTCCTCATCTTCTTCCACTCCACCCCTCCACCATGAACGGAAATCATCATGGGTTGTGTTGAGGTAATTAGAGTTTTCATTTAATGATTATTAATTGAGAAATAGTGTGATAGAGTAGAAAAAATTCTGGACATAAAATCAGAGCTCAGATCCTGCCTCTCACTTGTTTAGTGACCATATGCTCATCACTGAAGCTTTCTGACCCTCAGGTAGCTCAGATTTGCATTGGTCAAGGCAATTCTCAAATTGGACAGGTCTTCAGTGAATTGAGGCAGTAGAGGAAATGTGGCCGGAGAAACTGGGCTTGAGATAGCTTAAGGATTAGAAGGATATGGGTTATTAGATAAGCAAACAAATCCCTGTTGTGGACTTTCCTAAGGAAAAGCTTAGAGGCATTAGAAAGGTTGTGTAGAGAATATGAGGCATTAGTAATGTTATAAGGGATGTTCTGTACAGTTCAGAGCAGAGGGCATGTTCTGTACAGTTCAGCAAGGGGGATTCTGGCTTGGCTTGTGAAGTCCAGATATCTATCTCCCCAGATTTCCTTTAAACCAGATAAGGTCAAGGTGACTTATTAGTGAGCTTGCTAAAGAAAAGGCACCCTATGATTTTATTTTCAGAGAAAGTCAATAAGGAAACATTGTTAGGCAAACATCCTCCTTTTATTGATAGTGGGTCAATAAGAGTGCACATTGGCTTCCCTATGCAGGGAGGTAACAGAATTTGAAATGCAGAATATCAAGGCTAAGAGTACAAGAACAATTATTCAGAATAAAAGTGGTTACAAAGAGTGAATAGCAAATTGTGAGAACAATCCTGGAATTCAAAGGATTGGAGTCCTGCTAAAGCCCTCCTTCAGAGACACGGCAAGGTAGGGGGCTCAGGATCAACATTTTAAATTAAAAAATCTAATCAGGAGCAAGCACTAGGACCTGCCCATAGCACTTTCTTAATGAAGCAATTCAAGTATTCAAAGAAGAAATAAAAGTAAGGAGAAAGGTTTCTGTGTGGCTTCTAAAACCCCACAGCTTTCAAGTAACATATGATATATAAATCTCTTTTTCACATTCATTTTGGACACTGTATATTGGAAAAAGCTTTGGATTTAGAGTCTGGAGGTCCGAGTTCAAATCATGGTTCTGTGTTTTTCCTTGTCTCTGAAATAAGGAATTGTACTGATTGACTAACAACGAATGGACTAATGAATGAATGAATACATTAATTATTTTTTTTCTGATTCAACTTTTTACTGAAATAAGTTCTATGTGGTCTTTCACTTTACGCAAGCGTTTTCAGACATCCAAATAGAGTGGCTTTCATATTATTCATAGGATGAGGCAATATATACCCACATCTACATGATACAGTTTTGTACAAAGGAACATTTTTTTCAGAAATAATTGTAAACTATACTCTCTCTTAACAAACCTGCACCATAATGAAAGTCATCATGTTATCACAGGCCCTAGAATGAATATGGTCTCCAGGTTTATAGAAGGGCTTGTGCATGACATCTATGTAGGAATTATATGGATTTCAAAACATACTGCAGATATCATTCTCTCAAAGTAGTGTGTTGGAGAAATATACCACCATAACAAATTTCACCCATGAATTCATCACATGGCTACATATATGTTATTTTCTTCTTGGGGTACAGGAGTCCCAGGCAGAGCTCCTTCTGATCCTCATTGCAGAGACATTCTTGTCTGCCAAATAAGGGGCACGTACACAGTGTAACGGAACTTCAGCTCATAATCTGCAGGGATGCGTTGGTTGTGGAGGCGGTAATTCTCTTTGATGATCACTGTTATACACACCACCATCTTGGTAGGGAAAGAAGAGCTGAATACATTAATTTTTAGAGTTTATTAAGCAATTACTATGTGCCAAGCACTATGTTTGTGTAAAAAAAAAAAGAAGTCTCTGCCATCTAGGAACTTATATATAAAGGAAGTTTTGGGCATGCTAAATAGGGACATAAAGGAATTCCCCTCCTGAGAATAACAGCTAAGCTACTTTGATCATGATTCTAGAACCAGCATTTGGTGAGACTGCAGAAAAATTTGGGTTGGGAATTAAATGACTCCTAAGATTGTTTATTGGCTATATATGTATATATAATCTAAAGAAAGCAAGAAACACTAGGCCCCAAGCAGCATTGCTCAGGAATTGTAGATCAATGGAAGCAACATTGCTCAGAACAATGGGGAGGAGACAGAGAGGCTAGAGAGCTTCAACTAAACCAATTAGTTATAACTTCTTAGAAATGTTAAATGAGAATGAAGGGGAGGTGTTATCTCTTTTTTCATAAGTTAATTCTTAATGGTCTTGATAAATCATGTGTCATGTTATTAAAAAGGGATAGCTTAAGATAAGGTTATGAAAAGTCTTTTTCTGGTAATTATCTTGAAAGCATATGATGTAGGTATGAGCCTACTTGCTTGCACATGTCTCCTTTATCGTTTAAAAATATCACTTGATTTTATCATGTCTACCTTATATTTCTCTGTCTCTTTGTGTGAATAAATTCCTTGAGAAATCCCTCTACAAATTGCAGCTTCAACTTCCTCTCTTCTCATTATCTTCTAAACCCTTTTCTTGGTCTAGCTTCTGACCTTATCACTCAACTGAATCTGTCCTCTCTAAAACTACCAATGATGTCTTAATTGCCAAATCTAAAGTCATTTTCTCCCTCCTGATGCTCATTGAAGTTGTTGTAGTAGTTGACACTGTCAATCACTTTCTTCTCCTAGATACCCTCTCTTCTTTAGGTTTTTAGGACACTCACTATTCCCTGCTGGTTGTCCTCCTTCCTGCTTAACTAAAACATTTCAGTTTCTTTTGATGTAATACTCAGTCATGCTCACTATTTCGAACTCTTCCCACAGGGGTATGTCTTAAAGCATATCTTTTTTTCCCCTTTATACTATGTCATCTGGTGATCATATTGGCTCCTCTGGTTATTTTTATTCAGGCATTTCAGTCCTAAACTCTTTCTTGACCATCAACATAAGTCTTATTGGACATATCTAAATTCCTATGGTCATTTACTACTGTGTATTTTGTACCTAATCTATTCCATTTATCCATCACTATATCTCTTACCCATATTTTATTATATTGTTTTGATGATCACTGCTTTGTAATACAGTTTGAGATCTGGTACTGTTAAGCCACCTTCCTTTACATTTATTTTATTGATTCCCATAGTATTCTTGACTTTTTTTCTTCCATATGGATTTTGTTTATTTTTTTCTACCTTCATAACTCTTTTTTTGGTAATATGATTGGGATGGTACTGAATAAGTAAATTAATTTAAGTAGAATTCTCATTTTTTAAAATTATATTTGCTTGGCCTACACTTGATCAATTAATGTTTCTCCAATTCTTTAGATTTGACTTTGTGTAAAGTGTTTTGCAATTGTGTTCATATAGTTCCTAGATTTGTCTTAGCAAGTAGATGCCCAAGCATTTTATATTGTCTACGGTTACGGTAAATGCAGTCTCTTTCTATGTCTTGCTGCTGGGCTTTGTTAATAATGTATAGAAATGATGATGATTTATGTGAGTTAACTTTATATCCTGAAATTTGGGATTTGCTATGTATACCATCATGCAATTTGCAAAAAGTGTTAGTTTTGTTTCCTCATTGCCTATTCTAATTCTCTCAATTTCCTTTTATTATCTTCTTGCAATAACTAGAATTTATATAATATTATTGGATAATAGTGGTAATAATTGGTATCCTTGCTTCATACTTCATCCTGTTAGAAAGAATTGTAGCTTATCCTATTACAGATGATGCTTGCTGATAGTTTTAGATAAATGGTGCTTATCATTTTAAGGAAAGGTCCATTTATTCCTGTGCTTTCTAGTTTTTTTTTTAATAGCAATGAGTATTTTAATTTTTCAAAATAATTTTTCTGTGTCTATTGAGATAATGATATGATTTTTTGTTGGTTTTGTTATTGATATGGCCAATTATTCTAATAGCATCTCCCATTCTCCTATAGATGTACATGCTAGTGCTACCCTCTTGAAATTGAGATTAACCCCCACACTATCCCCTGAGTAAGCCCAAGCTCTCCTTTCTGCTCAGGAACCACAACTGGGGTATCTGTTTCCTGAGGCCTTTAGTGCTATCACTCATTTTAGCCCTAGGACGTAAAATTGTTTATGGGAAATGCAACAGGGTCTTGAACCCAGTGCCAGGAAAGAGCCTTTACAATCTCCCCTCAACCAGTTGTTTGAACTCTGCCACTGTCCTTGGGCTGAGAGCTCCTGAAGTTGCTGCTTTCATCAATGCAACTGCCTTCAAGGTCAGCTGCCAGCACTACATGTTTTTTGTTTTTCCAGGCCCAACCACCATCAAATGAGACAGATCCTTCCTACAACCTCCTAAGTTGTCTTAGCTTAGAAAAATTCTTTCACCTAAATTTTTGATGATTCTACCACTCCAAATTCATATTGAGGCATATTTTAGAGTTACTTGGAGAGGATTTGGGGAGAGCTTGGTTTAGTGTTTCTCTACTCTGCAATCTTATCCTCACTTCTCCTGCAATAGCCCAGTATCTCTTTTTTTTTTTTCTATATTTGTATAACTGTCATCCCAGCACAAGCTTTCATCACTGGATGCCTAGGCCTAGGCTTTTGTAATTGCCTTTTAGTTGCTTTCTCTGCTTTAAGTCTCTCTTTAGTTCAATCTCTCCTCTACTCAATAGCCAAAGCGATCTTCCTAAATCACAAGCCTTAAAATGTCAAATACTGTCCCCAATCAAAAAAAGGAAGAAAATGAAATAGAAAAAAAGTATTATTTCCTACTACTTCAATATCACTTATATAATGATATGTTTGGCTTTTAAAGCCCTTCACAACATGTCCTCATACCAACATTTCTAGTCTTTTTATATTTTATTCCTTTCCATTCTATTAAGCCTTCTTGCTCTTGCTCATGCAGAATTCTCAGTTTCTCCCCTTTGCCTTTTCATTAACTACCTTAATCCCATGTATAAAGTATTTTACCTCCTCACTTCTGATTTCTGGTTTCTCTGGCTTCTTTCAAGAAACAGATCAAATCTCATATTGTGCAAGATGCCATCTCCCCACCCTACCATAATACTTTGATCTCTGAGATTATCTCTAATGTACATTATACATATTTGCATGGATGTTATCTTCCCAATTGGAATTTGAGCTCCCCTAGAGCAGGGGCCATGATTTTGCTTTTCTTCATAGTCCTAGAGTATAGCACAATACCTGAAATATAGTAAGTTTAATAAATTTAATAAACTTAATAAACAAATTCTTGTTACCTGACATTTAACAATTATTTTTACTCTAATTTGAAACTGGAATTATATTAATTGCATTAATTTCTATTTTTGAGGATCAAAGGTGTGTGTGACCATAAAGTGCTGTATAAATATAAACTTGCTAATGATTAGGGAAGAATTTTCTACCATGTCCTGATATTCATAAGAGCAAAAATCCCCATTGCTGGATATATACACACAGATATATGATGATACATATGAACTGATAATGTAACCATATATTAATCTACATATCTAAATATCCTGAATATTATGTGTTCATATCATATAGTATACATATATAATATGTAAGTTTAATCATAGTAATCTATGATTACTTGAATCTCATCTCTCTCCTTAATTGTATGGGAATGAAAATTGCTGCCAATGGGATAACCCACCCCCTATCTTTATATGTATCTGCGCGCGCGCGCATACACACACACACACACACACACACACGATGATTCTTCCTAAATATTAGCCTGAATCATGCCTAGCTAATTTAAATCATCACTTTAAAAGGGATGTTGTAATGGCAAGCAGGGTGGGAATTTCTGCTGTATTTTTTTGTTTTGTACTGCTTCTAAGCACTAAGGCAATCAAGTGCCTGTGAGTTTTGCCTTTGTTTCAATCAAGAGTCTTTGATTGAATTGGGAGTCCTTGATGACCTGCTTCAGGCACAGGAAGGCCTAGTTCATATGGGTTTGAGTCACGTGTTTGTGACACCTTCTGACCCTGAAGAGGTGTATATATACTCTGAGGTTAGCATTTTACTTGGGGCTTATTCATTTGAAGAGTGACATGTGATTTGGCCAGCTGAGACTTTGGGTAGCCATTAAAGAGCCTCCAGGATTGGAAAACCCAGATATTGATGCTTCTCTCTCTGGTAACTGTATATGTATTGTTATGGTCAGATAGAAGCCTGTCTGTTGATTTGTGTTATTTTCTCTCTTTATACACTTTCTGCTTGTAATTTCTGTTTGTATTCCTTCTGTACTTTAGGGTGCTGAATTTTTCCCCTGAATTAAGTGAATGATATATGTATGTTTAATTAAAGTGAAATTGTAAACCCCTTAAAGTTGCTTTCCTTAGAAAAGCAGATCAAAGAATCTGTGCTAGCAGCCCTCCTGTGTGCTGGTGTTATTGGCCTTACACAGCCATAGCAGCTGCAAGTAACATTGCTGTTACAGATGTTAAAGGAGTAAACAAGAAACAACAAAATGATAAAAGTTCACATACGTATAACAAACAGCTTGGTATAGTAGAAATATGGCTTTTGCCACTAATTATACTGAATATTATTATTAGTTTTTTTTTTTACCTTGAACAAGTACTTTACCTCTCTGAACCTCAGTTTCCTCAACTATAAAAAGCATAAGTGGGAGTTAAAGTGGTTCAACACTAAGAAACCCTACAGCTTTTGCCTTTATGAGATGACACAATTTCATTTAGAAAACAATTGAAAATCTCTCAGAGAACTTAAACTTATCTTGTGTTGATGTCTAAGGAGAGACTAATTTAAGTAGTACAGATAAGACTATGCAGTATGAGCATCAATTTAAAGAAACTTGTCTATCCAGTGAATTGAAGAATTTAAAATATAAAATGAGGATCATTCGCATCATCAGAGAGAAGGATGCAGCTGCTTTCATTTGGAAGTGGATGTTCTTTGGTTCCCACTTCTTTTTCTTCGAGTCAAAATTTTGTTAACCTTAATTGACTTTACCTTATTTGCAAGTTTATTTGTCAAGCAGTGAAAGGTATGTTAGCTTAGCAAATAGACTTCTCCCAGCTGAAGCCCTAGTGTGTTTTGAGAAAGATTAGTAAATAGTTCTTCCTTTTCTATTTAAATGTCGGATCTGATATAGTTCCAGATACCCTTGAACTAAGGGGTTATACATACATTCCCAGAAGTTGGTATCCTTAGGAAAAAGAAACCGCACCCCCCTACAACATAGATATTTCTGAGAATGGCAACATAAGGAGAAGTTTCATCAATGAGATAAAGAAATTATATTTTAAAATATATAAAAATAAATGTCAATAACTCTTTTTTCCTCTTCATATGTTAGAATTCTCTCTCTCTCTCTCTCTCTCTCTCTCTCTCTCTCTCTCTCTCTCTCTCTCTCTCCCTCCCTCTCCCTCTCCCTCTCCCTCTCCCTCTCCCTCTCTCTAACATTACTTTGAAAACCCACCACCACCACCTCTAGGAACAAAGTAACTTCCCCAAGGAATTACTGATACTATATGTCAGAGGGAGAAAATAAGCCCTGAGCTTACTGACCTCTAGGATTTATCTATTATCTATTCACTAGACCCTACTGATTCATGACTCTTCTTTTAAGGTTTGGTGGTAATAGCTATCTGGTCCTTTCTGGGATGCCATGTGGTATCCTTGATTTCTCAGGGTAACCCTGATTTCTAGAAAATAATGTATATGTAACCCTACTCCAAAGCCCATTGCCATGAGACTCCTTCCTCATAAGAGGAGATCAATGCCCAGTCCTGTGTATAAGAGTTGGGGGAGAAAAGATGAATGGATAGAATTGGCAAGAGCTGGTGATAGACAAGCTTTTCAGAAATCAAGTCACTTAGTCTCTTTAGAGTTCTGACACTTCTGGCTTCTAGCTTCAAGAAAGAAGATGAATTAAAACAACCCCATTTCAAATTGGTGAAGTAAAAGGCTTGGGTGGGGGCAGGGGAGCTGTTTCAATCATGTCTCTATCCCCAACTTCCTACACTACAGATTTTGCAGAACTCCTTGGGTATAATCTAGGACTCTCTGTTTCTCCTGGGTAAGTTGAGTAGTCTCTCCCCACAAAGGAAAGGACCTTCATTCTGAATTGTCTGGTATACATTCTCCTATGTATACTTTCTCTAACTTCTATTTTGTGTAGCCAGAATGGCCTTTGTTTTCTTTGAATGACTCAGCTTACCTCATTGAGCCTCTGGACACTGTGGCTTGCTCTTCCGGGGCAGGAGGCCCAAGGAGCATTCCAGGAAGCAGACAACTTCCTGTGTGATGAGTCATGGGGCTGGCTGAGGGGAGGTGTTAACGGCTACGCTAGGGGGAGGGGCCAAGTCAAGAACCAATCAGCCCTGGTCGTTCAGGCGGTGCTTGATGATGTCAAAAACCCTATAAGAGGGGAGAGGACAGCTTGAAGAGCTCTCTTTCCTTTTCCGGTTGGAGCCAGAGACAGTTACAGCGACAGTTACAGCGACAGTTACAGTTACAGTTACAGCCACAGCCACAGCTGAAGCAGGAGCTGCCAGTAGCGGAGCTGACCTACGGGAGGAAGCTGAACAAAGACTTCAGGCCATTACAGCGACAGTTACAGCGACAGTTACAGCGACAGTTACAGCTACTGTTACAGTTACAGTTACAGCCACAGCCACAGCTGAAGCAGGAGCTGCCAGTAGCAGAGCTGACCTACGGGAGGAAGCTGAACAAAGACTTCAGGCCAGTGGGTAATCTTATTACCATCGAGGGGGAAGCATGATTTTGCTTTACGCAATCATGCTTCTCTGTAGCCTCCTGGTTACTCTTGCAAGGCGTACTTATTGGGCCTGGAAGCTTTTGATCAACATATTAAAATGGGGCTGCTGGTTCATGGGTTGGTTACTGTGGAGCCTAAATAAATGTTTTGATTCTTCTGCCTTCTACTTTGAGAGTTTCTTATATCCGGCGATTCCGAACGTTTCAGACATGTTTATGATCCTCTTTGAGATTATAAACTCTGCCCTCCTACTACATTTTGCTACTAATTTGACAAGTGAATTTATAACTAAAATTATATGTGTTCACTGTAGAATTGGTATTTGGTAGGGAGGAGGTCAAACTTTGGAGATAAAGCTTGGAGTCCTTGTATTAGGAGGGCAGAGTTTATAATTTCAAAGAGGATCATATATATGTCTGAAAGTTTCAAAACCGCTGGATATAAGAAATTCTCAAGATAAGAGGCAGAAGAATCAAAGCATATATTTAGGCTCCACAGTAACCAACCCATGAACCAGCATCCCCATTTTGATATATTGATCAAAACCTTCCAGGCCCAATAAGTCCGCCTTACAAGATTAACCAGGAGGCCACAGAGAAGCATGATGGTGTAAAGCAAAATCATATACATGCTTCCCCTCTATGGTATAAAGATTACCTACTGGCCTCAAGTCCTTGTTCAGCTTCCTCCCGTAGGTCAGCTCTGCTACCAGCAGCTCCTGCTTCAGCTTCGGCTTCAGCTCTGGCTGTAGCTGTAGCAGCCTCTGGCTCCAACGGAAGCTCTTTTTAACCATCCGGCTTCGGGGGGGGGGGGGGGGGGGGGGGTTGTGTAAGGTACTCCGGGGAAAGCACAGGTTCTTTCAATCTCTTTAAGCAAGGTGAAGGGGTTGACCAGGAAAGCACAGGTTCTTTCGATCAGCTTAAGCAAGGGAAGCAAGGTGAAGGGGCCAACAAGCTTACTCCAATCCAACATACAAACAGCATTCAGTTCAGGGGAAAAAGCCAAACTAGTCAAGGGCACTTGTTGACTAAGTGCTAAGGAGCCCATTTTTGGTTACCAACACAGTCCTGCCCCCTCATCCCCCATTTAATGAAACAGTCTTTAGAAGTAAGACTGAACTTGAAAATAACATCCCTTCAATGAATAATATTTAATAGAGCAGACAGATATAAGTTTAGTCTTGTACCCCCTCTCTCTGAGGAGATCAAAGCGGTAGTCTCTGCCCTCAACATCTTGTTTCACCCCCTAGCAGGAATTAAAGTTTCCTTCAGAGTCGATTTGGGGAAAATAACCTAGATATGTTTGTTCTCCATTTGTCCCACACAACCATAACAACATGCTACATGTGGGGGCCAGTCTTCACTACATGTAATTTTACAAAGCTTTGAAAAAGAAATATATTTTGTCAAATCATGTGTCCTGAGTTTAGTCTGAGAAAATATGGCTACCTAATTCTAGTCACGATTTTACTGGAAAGGACTTCATAGTTCATTTAGTCTTATCTCCTGTGTCTATACCTTAGGAAACTGAGATCCATAGAGGTCTGCTGGAAAAGAGCTCCATTTGCAAGGTAGGAAGTAGAACAACCAATATTTAATCACAGGTTCTTCAACAATCTAGTGCAGTGGTGTCATACTCAAATAGAAACAAGGACCCTAAATGTATGGATAGATCCCTGTAGGTGCATATTGACTTAAAAAATACAACATATTAACATTTTCTATTTTTCTATTTTCTATTTTTTAATGAATTTTCATTTATTTTGTTAAATATTTCCCGATTAAATTTAAATCTGATGTGGACTCCCCTTGGAAATGTTGCATGCAGCTGTAGGCTGCATGTTTGATAGCTCTGATGTGTTATTTGTTTTTTCATGATATTTGTTTATAATATGAAGTAATACTTCATTACTTCAACTATTCATGGTTTTGTTAGTTTATTGGACCCCTCCACAAATGCTGAATGCAAACATCTTAACAGACATGCTTTGCTAATTGTTGTAGCCAAGAAATCTGTTATCTTGAAGCCAACTCAGTGATTAATCCCTCCAAATTTATCCTGACTGGCCTTAATATAGGTCATCCAATTTATAAATCAGGTAGCAAGCATTTATTTAATGCGTCCTATGTCCCACTTACTGTGTCATGTTCTAGAGGAATAAGTACAAAGAACGAAATAATCCGTGTTCATGAGGGCCAATACCCAGGCAGGGAAGAAAACAGATGTATAAGCACATATACACACACACTCCTATCACAGCTCTAGTTCATCAAATCAAGTTGGGAAGGCTTCAGATAAATATGAATACTATAAGTATTAAGTATGCGTGTTTGGATAGATAGATATAGGTATAGGTATAGATATAGATATAGATGTTGACGTAGATATAGATGTAGATATAGATAGATAGCTACACATATATAAATATAAGGATACATATATATGTACACACACATGTACACACATGTACATTTGCATAGTGCTCCCACACTTGAATCCAATTCTCTAGCAAATCATGGTATCACCTTCCTGATGTCATGGTCCTCTTCAAGAATGAATGACAAACAATGACAAAAAAACTATACACACACATTTATTTATGTATTTATTTATATATTTACATGCTCATATACAAACATACATGTATGTGTGCATTGTGTATACATATATGCATATGTATGTAAATATGCACCCATGTGTGTGTCTGTGTCTGTGTGTATAGTTTTCATGGAGGTGAATACGATGAAATGATAATATACCCTAATAGGTCTTTAACTGAGTCCAAAGTGATCCAAAATAATATTTGAATGGGTTTATTTTATTCAAGTTTTAGAAACAGTCCAAAATCTGTAGCTGCTTTGACTATTGAGAATACGTTTATCCACTTGTAAAAACACTGCGCTTATTATTAGAGATGGAGGGAATAATAACTTATCAATGCCTACTATGTGCCAGGCATTCTGATAAGCACATTATAACTATTGTCTCTTTTGATCTTTATGACAACCCTGTCATGTACGTACTATTATTATCCTCATTTTACAAATGAGAAAATTGAGGGAAGAGGAGGTTAAGCGGCTTGCAAAGGGTCATACAGCTAGCACATATCTGAGTGTATTTTTGAAGTCAGGTCTTCATGACTTTAGGCCCAATACTCTTTCCCCCGTACTACCTAGCTAGCTGCCTCTAATGTTATTTTTGTTTTACTCTTTTTCCCTTCCACCTTGCTTCCCGAGCTAAAGTATCCATTTAAAAATGTCAGTTTGGCTCCTGGAAGTTGGAAGGACAGATTTTAGATCGGCATAAGGACAATCTTCTTGAAAGTTGAAACTATCCAAGAATACCATGGGCTACCTTAAGTGGGAGATGAATTCCTTGTCATTTGAAGTTTTTAAGGGCAAGCTAGTGAGCCACTTTCTGGGGATGTTGCTGGTAAGGTCTGTGATTTTAGTAGGCATGGACTGATTACTTCAGAGTCCTTTTCGAAGTTAATAAGCTTTTGACTAGACTATCACGTTGTTAGGCCTGGGGAATAATTCATATTGTTAAGAAATATTTGACCAGAAAAATTTGAGATTAATGATGAATTAAAATAAAAATGAACTTCTTCTGTGGATGGTGTAGGCTAATTAAAACAACTTATTTTCTTAGATACTGTATAATATTAGACAGTATGAAATGGAGGAAGAGGTTGACAAGAAAAGAAGAAAAATGTATAGATGTGCAGTCAGTAATTTCTAAAGTTTCTTTACATATGTTCATTTTCAGTGAAATATTAAATATTTGCTAGTCTTCTCTTTTAGATCACTTCCTTCTCAAATGCTTGCTCTCAATCTGCAACTTAATGCAAATGAGTTCTAGAACTAGCAATATGAAAAGAAGGGGACATAATTGTCCTGTGCATTCTTCTTGATTCAGCTTCCCCTACCATCAATACAGAACTCACTAATCTTTGCAAGACAGGGATTTTTCTCCTATTTGTATCCCCTTCACATCCTTTCCAAGTCTCATTATTTTGAATCACTTCCTAATCAGCTCACTCTCCAATTCTTTAAAAAAAACCTACCCTTCCTCCCCAAAGTCACAGCAACATAGATTATATTTTATTGAGTCTTAAAGCAACCTCCTGTCAAATTTCTACCATACGTTCCTCAGATGATAGCATCTCTGATGCATCAGAAAGTGTTTACCGTCCTGTCTTTTTTTATTTCCTGAAGAAGTCTACAAGTTGGATCTCTTCATCAATTGAAATCTTGACTGGTAGAAGAAAGCAAAATTCTTCCCACTAGAATATAAGTCAAGAGGCCTATATTGATAGTTCTCTTCTGTTTATGTTTCTTTAAGCACTTGTAACGTGAGTTATGGAGGCAGCTAGGTGGATAGAGCACTGGGCTTGAAGTAAGGAAGACCTGAGTTCAAATCTGGCCTCAGACATTTACTACTTGTGTGATTCTAGACACCTGTGTCTAATCCACTGGAGAAGGAAATGTAGTATCTTTGCCAAGAAATCCCAATGAACGTTATTGACATGCTATGGTCCAGGTCATGAAGAATCAAACACAATTGAACAACTAAGGAACAACTCAACAATAACAACTCAAGTACAACAACAAACAACAGAGTGATATAAAATATCTGCAGATATTTTTTGAATGCTTTTAATCAACTATAAAAATTTGTTGGGGATGCTTCTGGCCCTGCAGTGATCCGTTGCATATTTAACTATAATGTGTAAAATCCCGAGTAGTCCCTTGGTTCTCTTCCCAACTCCCATAAGACAAGGGGTATAGAATCTAATAAAAGAAGAAATAGTTTAAAAGAATTCTGAGTGGTAGAATCCACAAAAACAAAAGATGAAACAACTTTTCAGCCCAAGATAACTTTGAAAGACTTTAGGAAAGATGTCTCTCACTTGAGTAAAAAGAGAGCATGGCCCAGTGTAGTTGGGACTTGTACAAGTGTGTCACTGGGGCAATATTCACAAGGGATGCTGTTGTTATGACTATGCCAGTGTTGTTCTGAATCTCAAAATTTAGTAGACTCTCCATAGAAGACACAGAAGAAAACATTTATTCAGACACCAGAAAGCCCAATCCCACAACCAGGAAATCCAATCCATCCAAACAGCAAAGATGTTAATACACATTATCACAGCAGGGAGCCACTCCAGCTCAAAGCCATCCTTCCCCTGCACCCCCCACTAGGGCCTTCCCACAAACACTCACAGCACATCTAGCTTGCCTCCCCCCTCTCTCTCTCAGCTCTAACTGCTATGGCTGCTCTTCCTTCCTGTTCTACCGCTTCCTGTTCCACTCATTCAGCAAGCTCCTCCCACCACATGTGACTTAGGCTTCCTGTGATATAAGCAGGTCACATGGGCCTATTAGTGGGTTGCAAGATCTTCAAATTGATATTACCAATAACTTGGCCCTAAGATCTTTCTAATCTATTGCATAGTTCAATGGAGCAAGTGGTGTCAACAGAACTTTACAACAATGTAACTGGGATAACAGAAAAATAAACACATGAAACAATATCATAGCTCCCCCCTTGAAAGAATGGGCTCAAAATCTTGGGGTAAGAGGTGAAGGTCTCTTGGACATAGACCTATCCATGCCCTGAGAGGTCAAGTCCCCTTTGAGAGGTCATTTCTTTAGCTGGCATCTGGAGCTTGGTCGATGTCAGGTCCAGGGGTGACATTGGGGATGACATCTGGCTTAAGCAATCAGGCATCTGCAGGTGGAGGGTACTAAGCCTGCAGGAAACAAATATAGCCAACAAATTTAATAGACAAAAAGCCAAAAAGAAACAAGGAGACAATAACCAGAAGCGGGGTAGATATAGGGTCAGCCATGCTTCTGGAGTCCAGGAGCTCACTATAATAGTCTCATTCATGGTAGAACACATGAGTAAAGGATACAATTTGGTAATCATCTTCTCTTGAATAAACTACAGTTACAGTATTATCCTTCCCATGTGCTATAATCTCTGCAGCCTTTGGAACATTGTTCAGTATCTGTTTTACCCATACTTTAGCTCCCAAGTTTATTCTATCAGTACAACCAAATCCTGCAGTTCCTCTGAGAGTTATTTTAGAAAGAGGGTCAGTTTTCATAAGGGGTTTTTTTTTCGCAAGGAATAATAATAACTTGAACTATTCTATCATTTTTTATAAAACTGTATAGGTTTCTCACCTAAATTTTGGAGTACCAAGATAATTTCTCTTTGATAATTAGAATCTATTATCCCAGCCAATACATGTATTCCTCAAACTGCTAATCTTGATTTAGGTAATATCTGTCCAAAATGATTCTTAGGGATTCTCATACATATTCCAGTAGAAATTAATCTTATCTCTTTCTATCCAACTAAAAGTCTTGTAAACAACATAAATCATATCCTGCTAACTCAGGTGTCCCTCAATATGGTATTGGGATATCTTCCCTCACAGTCCAATACTAAACATTTGGGATCTTATATGTTTGCTTTTTTCTACTTTACAGATTTGGGACATCATTCTGGCTAGAGGTATACTTCCTCCCAATGGTCTATCCATTCTATATGGTTCAATATACAATATCTCTTCATTTCATTACTTTTGAAATGTGACCCATTATCACTTTGAATCTGCATTGAGGTTCCATATTATAGACTTATGAAATCTAGAGTTTTACAGGCATCCTTCTGAGTTGCATTCTTATAAGGACAAGCTACTAGTACACCTGAATAGGTGTCAACAGAAGTACATATAAATTTACATCCTTTATCTTGGGGTAGAGGACCAATATAATCTGTCTGCAAAATTTGGGCTGGAACTTTTCCCCTTGCTACTTCTCCAGTTACTACCTGGGGAACAATTCCTTCCTTTTCCAACTGAAGTATATAACATTCCTCTGCTGCTTGTTTTAACAATGAAGGAAAGACACTAATATCTTGATCTTGTGCTCACTGGTGTATGGCATGGACCCTTAAATAGTGGGCCATTTGATGGACCCATTTTGCTAGTACCAGATCATCAGCTGGTGTCATTGTAGGGACAATATGTGGAGTAGCAATCTTTGCTAGTCAATCAGCATGTGCATTGTATTCATGTTCTGGCATGGTGAGGACCAAGTGAGCAGCTACATGAAAAACCGACAAATTAGTAACCAAAGACATATCCCATATATATTTCCATAATTCTTTGCCCCAGACTTGTTTGCTGTGAATTTCCCAATTTTGATTTTTCCACATGTATAACAACAAAGCTGTTAGCAGCTATTGTGGGGATAAAAGACCAAACAACAATAGAACGTAAAAGGGCTACTAGCACAGGTTCTTTGATCTGCTTTTCTAAGGAAAGCAAATTTAAGGGGCTAACAACCTCACTTTAATTAAACATACATATATCATTCACTTAATTCAGCAGGAAAAACCAGTACCCTGGACTTCAGAGCAAGTATAAACAGAAATTACAAACAGAAATTATATAAACAGAGCAAAAAAAACACAAACCAGTAGACAGGCTTCTAGCTGTCTGTCCAGCATCTGGGTTTCCAAAGCTGGGGGACTCCCCTTCCAATGAGTGTGCTCCCAAAGGCAAAACACTAACCTCTGAGTACATATACACTTCTTCAGGGTCAAAGGGCATCATGACCATGTGACTCAAACTAGGCCTTCCCTTGATATAAGCAGGTTATCAAAGACTCTTGATTCAATCAAAGATTCCTTAGTGCTGAGAAGCACTCCAAAACAAAGACAACAAAAGGTTCCACTTAACCTGCTCTATTCATACAAAGATAAGACTTATTAAAAGCACTTGACTACCTTAGCATTCCAAAAGAGAAGACAACAAAAAAGTCCTTCCTTATTTACCATAGCAACATGGGAATCCATGTAGCTGACCCACTAGTTACCACTCATGAATCAGTGAATATATGACACTGTCCTTGTTCTATTTTGACAGCTTGATGTACTGCCATAAGTCCACCTATCCCAGTACTTTCCCTAGTCCACCTAGTATACAGGTTTTGGGCTACTACTTTCTAGTGCCTTTTGTGGCCCAAATGTTTTGCTATCCCATCAGTAAACCTGCATGTTTCTTTTGTTCTTCAGTTAATCCATCATATCCCTCATTCCATTTTACCATGGATTGTACCAACTGTTGCCTTGGTTCAGGGGGTTTATCATTTCCCTCAGCATCTATGTTTGCCCTAGATTCATGTAGAGCAGAAACTCCACTTTTGCCTGTTTTAGATCAATTTTGAATATACCATTTCCATTTAATTATGCTAGCTTCTTGCACATGTCCAATCAAGAGAGAAATTGGGGTACTCACGACCCAGGTCATAATTGGGATTCTAGGTTTCAATATTACTTCATGGTTCAGAGTCAATTGTTCAGTCTCTACCAAAACCCAATATGCAGCCAACAACTGCTTTTCAAAAGGGGTATATTGAACGCCAGATGAAGGAAGTTTCCTAGACCAAAATCCTAAGAGCACATTTCAACCTTGTTATTTTTTGCCATAAACTTCAGTTTGCATATTCATCCTGTACTTGCATTTCTAATTCCACTGGGCCACTTTGCATAGGCCATAAATTTAGGCCAATTGTATAGCAGCCTTGGCTTCTTCCAAAGCTTTGTGCTCTTTAAGTCCCCAATAAAATACATATTTTTTCCCTGTAACTTTATGTAAGGATTTCAAAATCTGTCCAAAATGTGGAATGTGGCATCTCCAATAACCAAATAGTCCTATAAACTTTTGGACCTCTTTCTTATTGGTAGGGATAGGAAAATCCTGAATCTTTCGTCCAGCTTTTGGGAGAATTTCTTACAGCTCCTTATTCCACTGTATACCCCAAAATTTTACAGTTTAAGCTAGCTTTGAATCTTTGCAGAGTTAATTTTTCACCCTTTTCTTTGCATATGCCCAATTGATAGCATCAAACTCTTCTCCACTTCTTTTACATTTTTTACTTGTATCATAATATGTAGTGGGTAAGCTGTACACCAGGTAGCTTTAATTCATCCAAATGTTCAGCCACAATCTTATGACAAATAATGGGGCCATGCAGATGTTCTTGTGGCAATCAGGTAAAAGTACATTGTTGGCAATGCCAAGTGAAAGCAAACTGGTGCCATTGTTTAGAATCTTTTGGGATCATAAAGAAAGCATTGGCTAAATCAATACATGTGTACCAAGTCCTGTCAAATTTCTAGATCCTTTCTATTAAGGTAACAGTATCTGGAACAGCAGCATAAAAGGGAGGAGTCACCTTATTCAATTGTCTGTAATCCACTTTTATTCTCCATGTCCCATCTGACTTTTGTGCTGGCCAGACAGGATTATTCCACTGAGTGGTTGTAGGAACTAATATTCCTGCCTCAGCATATTCCTTTATAGTGTTGGTAACTTCATTTTGCCCACCTGGCACACAATACTGTTATAAAATAATTACTTCAGAAGGTTCAGGTAAAGTGGTTGGGTCCATTTTTATGTTTTCTACTAAAACTGTACTAATTCCTGTTTCCTTTACTGCAAATTGGTATCTCCCCTCAGGCAAATTTAGAGTCTGTATTCAGGAATGGGTATGTTAGTATATGGTAAGATATGTTAGGTAGAATATGTTAGTATATTCTTTCTTAGGTAATTGCACAATTTTCATTGTTACTTTGATTTGCCTGACTGATATTTCAACCCCTCCCAGTCTTGTAATGGTAATAGGAGTCCCATGTTTAACCTTATCCAGGTTTCCATATATAAGGGAGGGCTCTGCCCCAGGATCTATTACTGTCCTAGTTACAGTCTTTGATCCATTTTTCCAATATATGGTCAGATTGATCAGGGGTCTGTAATCCTGTCTGTGTATTTCTTTAATCTGAGCTTGGGCTTGGACAATTTCCTATTCTTCCTGAAGGTGTGACAAACTTGGATACAAGGATTCAGGAGGATGTGAAGGGGCAGTTCTTAATTCCCTATTCAGTCTGATATTAAGCCCCTTTTCTCAGTATATTTTATATAGATCATTAGTTGGAATGCCATTTATTCTTCCAAAATCTATTGTTGCTCTCAATACAGCAATAAACAATTCTTTTCTTGTCAATCTATTCTGACTTTGAATTCACTGGCTATTTACTCTTTTCTCTCAAGGAAATTCATCTTTTCCTCCATCCCTAAAGTCACTTAACTCTGATATTTTATCCAGAACCACCAAAAGAGTGTGCTCCATCTTCTCAATTAGTAGAGTCAGAATTAGGTGCTTATAAGCAGTAGGAGCTATCTTCACTATTGTGTTTCTATGAGAAACTGCTAAAGGAGTTTCATAATAAACTTTGGCATTTCTAGTCATTATAGCAATTTTAATTGCCTCCTCTTTTAACTTTCTCATACAGTCCCTAAATAAATACCAGGGTCTATCTCCACTAGGCCACATAGAATCGGTAGGACACTCTCTGTTACATCCTTCCCCTGATAAAGCTAATAGATTAATGGTATTATTACCTCCTTCAAATGGTAATCCCTAAAAGCTTGCTGTACAAAAGGGTTCTGACTAAAACCTATGAATTTCAAGTAATCTTACTATCTACTCCTCTGACCCCTTTATCACTGATTCTCACCATCTGAGATATTTACAATTCTCCCATCCTTTGGGTGAACCAACTCAAAATATCTGTGACCTCCTGCTGAGTAAAACTCCTCAAGTATCTCCCTAAACACTGTTTCTTCCTTAGTTCTCCTGCTTTCTTCTTAGTATTGCACAGGCTTCTGCCTCCCTAGAAGTGTTATCGAACATTGTTTCCGTCTCTGCCCACACACTCTCCTGGCATTTGGCATGGCAATTGGGCTCAGCCTGTCCCAGAGTTGGATGTACATTCAATTGGTTAGCTTTTTTTCTAGCTAAATGAACAACAGCATGTCCTTCCTTTATTCCTCTGTATATATTTTATTTAATATTTCAACATTGATTTCCACAAGATTTTGAGTTACAGATTTTCTCTCCAATTCTACCCTCCCCCCACTCCAAGATGGCATATATTCTGATTGCATTGTTCCCCAGTCAGCCTTCCCCTCTTTATCCCCAGTCCCTCCCATCCCCTTTTTCCTTACTTTCTTATAGGGCAGGATAGATTTCTATGCCCCATTCCCTATCTATCTTGTTTCCCAGGTGTATGCAAAAGAAATCTTTTAAGCATCACCTTTTAAAACTTTGAGTTCCAAATTCTTCCCTTCCCATCTATCCTCCCTAGGAAGACAAGCAATTCAGCATAGATCACACATGTATCATTATGCAAAACACTTCCACAATGCTCATGTTGTGAAAGGCCAACTATATTTCCTTCCATCCTAACCTGTCGCCCTTTATTCCATTTTCTCCCTTAACCCTGTCCGTTTTCAAATGTGTTTGCTTTTGATTACCTCCTCTCTCTATCTGACCTCCCTTCTATCATCCCCCCTTTTTTATACACTTCCCCTTACTTTCCTGTGGAATAAGATACCCAATTGAGTTTGTATGTTATTCCTTCCTCAAGTTGAATCCAATGAGAGTAAGATTGACTCATTCCCCTGCCCCCTCTTCCCTTCCAACAGAACTGCTTTTTCTTGCCACTTTTATGTGAGATAATTTACCCCATTCTATTTCTCCCTTTCTCCCTCTCTCAATGAATTCCACTCTCACCCCTTAAATTTATTTCATTTTTTTAGATATCATCCTTTCATTTGCAACTCATCTTGTGCTCTCTTTCTATACTCCCTTCAACTCCCCTAAAATGGAGAAAGGTCTCCTGAATTACACACATCATCTTTCCATGTAGGAATGTAAACATAAAGGTTCAACTTTAGTAAGTTCCATATGAATTCTCTTTCTTGTTTACCTTTTCATGCTTCTCTTCATTCTTGTATTTGAAAATCAAATTTTCTATTCAGCACTGGTCTTTTCATTGAGAAAGCTTGAAAGTCCTCTACTTTATTGAAAATCCATATTTGTTTTTCATGGTTTTCTCACATCACTCTCATTTATCTTCCCATTTTTTCCTTTACTTCTCTTACTTGCTTTTTCAAATCCTTTTTGAGCTCTTCCATGGCCTGAGACCAATTCATATTTTTCTTGGAGGCTTTTGATGATGTAGGCTCTTTGACTTTGTTGACTTCTTCTGAATGTATGTTTAGATCTTCTTTGTCACCAAAAAAGGAATCTAGAGTTTGAGTTTGAGTCTGTGTTTGAGTCTGAGTTTGTTTTTGCTGTCTGTTCTTGTTCCCAGCCAACTACTTCACCCTTGAGCTTTTTGTCAGCATATGACCGCTTGTAGAGTAGAGAGAACTTTGTCCCAAGCTTTAGGGTCCATGTGCTGAGGTTTTCAGAGCTACTTCTTTGTTTGTTTGTTTGTTTGTTTTTTTGCTTTTTGGCAGGGCAATTGGGGTTAAGTGACTTGCCCAAGGTCACACAGCTAGTACAAGTGTCAAGTGTTTGAGGCTGGATTTGAACTCAGGTCCTCCTGACTCCAGGGCTGGTGCTCTACTCACTGCGCCACCTAGCTGCCCCCGCTTTCAGAGCTACTTCTACTCCACTGTCACCCCAGGCTCTGTCACAGCAGCACTCCTCTTCCCCCAAGAACTGCCAACCAGGACTGCAATTCAGATACAAACAATGCACAGCAAGAGAATCTGCCTTTGTGTCCATAAAGCACTTCTTGTATTCCCACTCTGATCTGCTGTTAGATTCCTCCCACTTTGTAAACCAGGAACTCAGAAAGCTGCTGATGCTGGCACTTTGGAGGCAGCCTCAGGAGCTTCCTGCTGCTGCTACAGCCATCACTGCATGAACTCCTCCACCTCCAGAGCTGGTGGCCAGACTGCTCTGAACTCAATCCTGCAGTTTGCTCCTAGCCTGCTCTTTGGCATTTGTGAGTTGAAAAGTGTGGGAACTGCCACAGCTCAGTGTTTCATGGTCCCAAGGTCTCTTCTGGCTGGCTGATTCTGGGTCTGGTCTGTCCTGGCATGTCCCATGCTGGGCTGCCCTTTGCTCTCAGCACCATGTGATAGACCCTTCCTGGCAACCATCCAGGCTCTCCTGGGCTGGAAATCTGTTTCCCTCTGCTATTTTGTGGGTTCTGTAGCCCTGGAGTTTGTTCAGAGCCATTTTTTACAGGTGTTTGGAGGGATTTAGTGGGGGGGACCTTAAGCAAGTCCCTGCTTTCCAGCCACCATCTTGGCTCTGCCTCAACAGCATGTCCTTCCAAAGGAGGCAAACCAGTCAACTCTAGAACCACAAAATAGGAAAGAAGTAAAGGAGGTGAATAGAATTTTAGAAAAAGTTAGGTATGATTCTATCAGTAGAAAACTGAATAGGAATAGAAAGGAATATACCTTATACTCAACGTCACATGACACAGGTATTCGGGCATAAAAAATTTCACAATCAAATGTAGAAAGGCAATATCAAATGCATTCTGGTCCAATGCAATGGTGGAATAAAAGTCACATGTAATGAGGGCCATGGAAAGTTAGGTTAAATTAATTGGAAACTGAATAATCTAATCCTAAACAACGAGTGGGTCAAACAGCAAATCATTGAAACAATTAATAATTTCATCAAAATATGTGACAATAATGAGACAATATACAAAAACGTATGAGTCATTGCCAAAGCAGTACTTAGGGGAAATTTAATATCTCTAAATACTTACACAAATAAAATATGGAAAGAGAAGATTAATGAATTGGGCAAGCACCTAAGAAAGCTAGGAAAAAAAGAAATATAATCCCCAAATGAATGCCAAACTAGAAATTTTGAAATTCAAAGGAAAGATAAATAAAATTAAAAGTAAGTAAACTATTGAAGTAATGAATAAAACTAAGAACTGGCTTTATGGGGAAAAAACCCAATAAAATAAATAAACCTTAGGTTAGTTTGGCTTAAAGAAAAAAGAAAATCAAATTACTAATATTAAAATGAAAAGGGTTTATTTACCACCATTGAAGGTAAATTAATGGAATAATTGGAAACCATTTTGCCTAACAGTATACTTATAAATCTAAGAAATCTAAGTGGAATGGATGAATATTTACAATATAAATTATGCAGACTAACAGAAGAGGAAATGAAACCCCAAGTAACTCCATTTTAGAAAAAAAAAAGAAATGGAACAAGAAATCAGTGAACTCCGTAAGAAAAAATATCCAGGGCCACATGGATTTATAAGTGAATTTTACCAAATATTCAAAGAACAATCGATTCCAATATAATATAAACTATTTTTAAAAAAATAGGCGAAGAAGGAGTTCTACCAAATTCCTTTTATAAAACAAATATGATACTGATACATAAATCAGGTAGAGTCAAAACAGAGAAAGAAAAATATAGACAAATTTCCCTAATGAATATTGTTGCAACAATTTTAAATAAAATGTTAGCCAAGAGATTACAGCAATTTATCACAAGGATAATGCAGTGTGACCGGGTGAGGTTCATGCCAGGAATGCAAGGATTGTTCAATATTAGTTAAACTATTAGCATAACTGACCATATCAATAACAAAACCAACAGAAATCATATGATTTCTCAATAGTGCAGAAAAAGGTTTGATAAAATACAGCACCCATTCCTATTAAAAATAACAGAGAGTATAAAAATAAATGAAGATTTCCTTAAATTAAGGAGTATATATCTAAAACCACTAGCAAACATTATATGTAATGGGGATGAACTAGAAGCCTGTCCAATAAGATTAGCGGTGACATAATGCTCCTCATTATCACTGCCATTATTCAATAATGTACAAGAAATGTTTGCTTTAGAAAAAAAGGGGGGCAGGTAGTGGCACAGTGAGTAGAACACTGGCCCTGGAGTCGGGAGGACCTAAGTTCAAATTCAGCCTCAGAAGCTTGACATACTTACTAGCTGTGTGACCTTAGGCAAGTCACTTAACCCCAATTGCCCTGCATTCCCCCTTCAAAAATAAACAAAAAAAAAGAAGAAAAAATAAATTGATGGAATAAGACTAGGCAATGAAGAAAAGAAAAACTATCACTCTTTGCAGAAGAAATGATGGTATACTTAGAGAATCCAAGAGAACCAACTAAAAAAAAAACTACTTGAAGTAATTAACAGTTTAAGCAAAGTTGCAAGATATAAAATAAACCCAAATAAATCATCAGCATTTCTACATATTACTGTGAAACTAAGCAAGAAGATATGATGAGGGAGTTTTCAGAGGAAGAGATTAAAACTATCTATAGGGCTATAAAAATGTCCTAAATCAATACTGATTAAAGAAATGAAAATTAAAACAACTCTGAGGTACTACCTCACACCTATCAGATTGGCTAATATGGCAGAAATAGAAATTATAAATGTTGGGGGAGATGTGGGAAAATTGGAACACTAATGCATTGTTGATATAGTTGTGAATTAATCCAGTGATTCTGGAGAGCAATTTGGAACTATGCCTAAAGTGCTATAAAACTGCATATCTTTGGATCCAGCGATACCACTACTAGGTCTGTATCTCAGAGAGATCATAAAAAGGGAAAGGCACGTACATGTCAAAAAATATTTATAGCAGGTTTGTGTGTATATGTGTGAGTGTGTGTGTGTGTGTGTGTGTGTGTGTGTGTGTGTGTGTGTGGTGGCAAAGAATTGGATGTGGAGGTTATGCCTATTAATTGGAGAATGGCTGAATAAGTTTTGGTATATGAATGTAATGGCATACTATTGTGCTATAAGAGATGATAAGCAGGGTGAGATCAGAAAAATCTGAGAAGACTTACACAAACTTATGCTGAGTGAAATGAGCAGAACCAGGAGATTGTACATAATAACACCAACACTGTGTAATGATCAACTATGATTGACTTAGCTCTTTTCAGCAAAACAATGATCCAAGAGAATTCTAAATGTCTCATGATAGAAAATACTATCCATGCCTGGGGCCAGGTGGAACAACAAACAACTATGGTGTCTGAATGCAGATTGAGGCACACCATTTTCACCTTTTTTGTGGCTTTTTCTCTGACTCTTTTCCATCTTCAAAATATGACTAATGTGGAAATATGTTTACATGATTGCACATGTATAACCTATACAGATTACTTGCTATTTTGGGGAAGGGTGTTGGGAGGGATGGAGAAAAATTTTTGAAACTCAAAATCTTTAAAAAAAACCAAATGAATGTTGAAAACTATCTTTACATTTAATTGGGAATAAAATTAAATTGTTATTTGAAAAAAAAACAAAAAAATCATGAAATTTACCAGGGGATGGGCAGACTCACTTGTTCCAAAGACTTTTTCTTAGAGAAACAAGCTGGCACTATCCTCTGGGATATTTGTAGCGAGTGATTCTTCAACAATGCAAGATTCTGATTATCCTTAGTAGAAAGAATTTGGGAGATAAAGAGATGATGGGGGAAAATGTCATGTTTATTTATCCTTGAGGAGATTTCTTTTTCAAGCTAGAGATATGTATTTTTAAAATGTTTTGGGTTTATGAACACATAACTAATGTTAAGCTGCTTCTGTAGTTTTTTTTAAACTTTACAGCACAAACAAACATATTTTGAGCACAACTCAACCATGAAATCTGTAGTCCTGGTTAATGTCCCATAAAACCACACACATTTAAACATGGAAATTATGGTTAAGAGCTGGTCAACTAATGCTTATGTCGCAATTCTAATCAAGCTGAAAGCATTTTAGTCTAATTTAGTCTAATCTTATAGTTGAGGAAACTTTTGACAAGAAAGGGTAAGTAACTTGTTGAAGGTCACACATTTAATTATAGTTGGGGAAAAGAATGGACATTCTAAACTGTAACATTAACTCTAAGTATCTATTTCATAACCTGAAGACCTTTTATAGTGAATAGCAATCTTCCTATGTTCCATTCTTAAGTATGAACACACATCTAATCACCTCAAGAACATCTGAAAAAATAACAGATACTATAATCACTGTTGAACCATAATTTTATAGGCAGAAGGAACCTGTGCTCCCAAAATTGATCACTTTCACTTTCATTTTGTGAAGGAGCAGATAAAGAACTGAGAAAAATCACTAATAATTGTGTCACCTGTCACTTGAAGAAAACTTCAAGGACAAGGTGGGGTTTAAGGTTGCTTTGTTTTCTTGTTCTGTTTTGAATGTAGGGAAAGAAATATTGGTAGGTTTGAAAAAAAAAACTGTAGTTGGAGGAGGGGAAAATATTTATTAAACACTTACTGTGTGTCAGACTTTCTATTAAACACTTTGCAAATATTATCTCATTTGGTCCTCTCAACATTCCTGTCAATTAGATGTGGTTATCATACCCATATTATAGTTGAGAAATTTGAGGAAGATAGTGAGATAAGATGACTTGTCTAGGGTCATACAGTTAGCAAGCATCTGAGGGCAGATTTAAACTCATTTCTTCCTGACTCTAAGCCCAGTGCTTTATCCACTGCACCACCCAGATGCCTAATGTGGGACGGGACAATAAAAAATTGACAATCAACAAGTATTTGAATCCCTCCCCCTTCTTAAAAAAAAGTTACATTATTTGTCAATATAAGCTCAAGTGGGATTCAGGTTGGGGCTGTGCTCTATGGGAACCAAGCTGAGCTTAGAACTTAATCCGGTTCCCGTCACCAGAAACTGAGTGATTGTGTGGTAAGGGGAATTTTATGCCTCCCAAATCCTGGGGGAGTAAGTTTGTATATTTTTGAGTATCCTTCTGAAGCAAATATTTCTCTGTAAATGCTCTACAGTGTTATATGTGAAAGCTTGTTTGGGCTAAAATTGGGTCCTTCATTTTGTGGGGACTCGTAGAGATATTCCCTGCCCAGGACTTACAACTTTTATTTTTTTGAGATATATTAGCTGAATTTGGAAAAAAAAATGTAGTCTGTAAAAGTAAAGTATTTTTTTTTCTCCAATGAGTATTGCCTTACAATCATTTCAATTGATTTAATTTTAGAAACTGCTTGTTTCTTAATGATTTGACTAAGTACTGTTACTTCTTGTATTATTAAACTCTCTATAAGGATTAGAATACTGATATGCTCCATATTATTGAGTCCTATATAAATACTGATATTAAATTTGGTGTGAGAAATGTAGAATCATTAGACTGCAAGTATCTAGCAAACATGTATTGTTTTTTTTTAAATTATTTTTGTTTAAACAGATCTATAGCACTCACCTTTTATAAAAGCAAAATGCCCTACAACTATTAGGGCAAACATAACTATCCTTAAACCCACAAATGACTCACATTCTGTGCTACTTCCGTAGCTGAGCATCCATTTCTTTCTGTTCTTATTGGTGAGTTTACAATTCCTTTTGGGTTCCATTTGCTCTAGCAGTTGCAAGGATCCTTGCAGGAATTTCAGGAACCATTTGGCATAAGGGATGGGAAGAAAATTTCCTGTACCTTTATGAGGATTGTCTCTTTGAGAAAGTCCCCTAGAGTATTTGAGTGTGCCCTGTGTAGAAAGGGGCATTTTTCTGTTCAGAACCAACCTTGAATGGCCTTATGCACAGAAGAAATCATTGGAAGAGTTTCCATCCAGGACAGTTTTCACTTTTGGGAAAGGGACAATGCCAAGGTGACCCCTAGTCCAAAATCTCAGTAGGGAGAATTACATGTAGTTTGGAAAACTCAGCATGGATCAAGTTTATGTTCCTATCAGTAATCAGTTGTGTTTTCTTGTTTCTTTCTTTTATTCATCTTTTTTCTTTTATTTGTGGGGAGAGGAAAACCTCATTAGGTTAATAAGGCTAAGGAAGTAGGGATATTTTGTTAGCTTCCTAAAATACTTCTTATTTCATTGACTTGTATGGAGAACTTTATGAAAAGTACATTGTTTTGTGAATCCGAAAAACTTAGCATTTGGAAATATTTGGGATTTTCATGTATACATATGGGATTGCATATGGCAGTATAACATTGACTATTTTTAGACTTAAATGTTTATCACTGGGAAAGCAAGTGAAGGGACATTAATTATTCCTCCTTAGAGACCATAGAGAACTATTTTGAATTTGGCACTAGTATCGTAGAAAAAAATGAAATGCATTGTTGTCTATTGCTAGGAATGGCAAATTTTGGGGTGGAGTCAAGATGGCAGAGTAAAAATAAGGACTTGCTTGAGCTCTCCCCCAAATCCCTCCAAACACGTGTAAAAATGACTCTAAACAAATTCTAGAGCTACAGAACCCACACAAAGACAGAGTGAAACAAGTCTCCAGCCCGATGACTTAGACATTTGCTGGGAAGGGTCTATTGCAGCATGCTTGGAGCAGAGCACAGCCCAGTTGGGCTGTGCTGGAACAGACCAGGCTTGAGGAGACTGGGCAGAGCAGGCTTCAGGGCACTGAATCACTGAACTGTGGCAGTTTGCAGACTTCTCAACTCATAAACACCAAAGACAACTTAGCAGGTCAGTGGGAAAACTCTGTTACATGTGGGTGAGAGAAGGGTTAGTTCCAGCCCCAGTCCCAGGGCAGTTGTGGTGGCAGCAGCATCAGTGTGGTGGCAGCAGCAGCAACATCTGCTTCCTTGATTTCCAGGCCCACAGAGAGTGGGGGGAATCAAGCAGCTGATCAGAGCAGGAGAGTAAGGTTCTCTTTGCTGGTGCCAAGGCAGGATTCTCTTACTTTGCCCTGCCCAGATCTGGGTGAAAGTCCTGGTTGGTGGTCCTGGGGTGAGGAGGAGCACTGATGTGGCAGAGCTTGTGGTGACTGTGGAGAGGGAGTCCTCCTGGCAGTTCCAAGGCAGAAAAGAGTGCTTGAGATCACTCACAGTCCAGAGCACAGGCCAGGAGAGGAGTAAACACCTCTCCTTGGATCATACCACCTCAGAAGATCTGAAAATTTACAGGTGCCTACAAGTAGCTTGTAAACAGCAGCCCAAAACCTGTGAAGTGTGGGACAGATTGCTCTCCACTCTGGAAGCAGAGTTATACGTTGACAAAGAGCTCAAAAGTCAAGTAATTGGCTGGAAAAATGAGCAGACAGCATAAAAGAAAATTCAGACTATAAAATCTTACTTTGGTGACAAAGAAGATCAAAACATAAAGCCAGAAGAAGACAAAAGGCAAAGATTCTACATCTAAAGCCTCCAAGAAAAATATGAATTGGTCTCAGGCCATGGAAGAGCTCCAAAAGGACTTTGAAAATCAATTAAGAGAAATAGAGAAAAATTGGGAAAACAAATGAGAGGGAAGAAAGAAAATCATGAAAAACAAGTCAACAGCTTGCTAAAGGAGAGCCAAAAAATACAGAAGAAAATAGCACCTTAAAATAGATTAACCCAAATGGCAAAAGACATTAAAAAAGCCAATAAAGAGAAGAATGATTTAAAAAGCAGAATTAGCCAAATGGAAAAGGAGGTCCAAAAGCTCACTGAAGAAAATAATTCCTTAAAAATTAGAAAGGAGCAGGTAGAAGCTAATGGCTTTATTAAAAATTAATAAACTATAAAACGGAACAAAAAGAATGAAGAAAATAGAAGACAATGTGTAATATCATATTGGAAAATTCACTGACCTGGAGAATAGATCCAGGAGAGATAATTTAAAAATAAGTGGACAACCTGAAAGCTACAAAGAAAAAGGAGGCTAAACATCATATTTCAAGAAATTATCAAGGAAAACTGCTCTGATATTCTATAAGTAGAAGGTAAAACAGAAATTGAAAGAATCCACCAATCATCTCTTGAAAAAGATCCCCAAAGGTATACTCCTAGGAACAATGTAGCCAAATTCCAGAGACCCTAGGTCCAGGAAAAAGATATTGCAAGCAGCTAGAAAGAAACAATTTGAGTATTGTGGAAACACAATCAGGATAACACAAGGTCTAGCAGCTTTGACATTAACAGATTGAAGGGATTGGAATATGATATTCTGGAGGTCAAAGGAGCTAGGATTAAAACCAAGAATCACCTACCCAGCAAAACTGAGTACAATAATTTAGGGTAAAAATGGATTTTCAATGAAATAGAGAACTTTCAAACATTCTTGATGAAAAGATCAGAGCTGAATAGAAAATATGACTTTCAAATATAAGAATCAAGAGAAGCATGAAAAGGTAAACAGGAAAGAAAAATCCCAAGGGACTTATTAAAGGTGAACTGTTTATAATTCAACATGGAAAGATGATATTTGTAACTCATGGGGCCTTTCTCAGTATTAGGGAAGTTGAAGGGAATATATATATATATATATATATATATATATATATATATATATATATATATATACATAGGATACATGCACAACCTGTATTGAATTTCTTGTCTTCTTAAGGAGGGTGGATGGGGAAGGAAAAAGGGAGAGAATTTGGAACTCACAGTTCTAAAAACAAATGTTAAAAGCTTTTTACATGTAACTTGGCAATAATATATACAGGCAATGGGTTATAGAAATCTATCTTGCCCTACATGAAAGAAAGAGGAAAGAGGATTGAGGGGGAGTGGGGTGATAGAAGGGAAGGTAGAATGGGGAAAGGGGCAGTCAGAATACATGCCCTCTTGGAGTAGGGGGAGGGAAGAGACGGGGAGAAAATTTGTAACTCAAAATCTTGTGGAAATGAATGTTGAAAATAAAAATAAATAAAATAATCTTAAAAAAAGGATTGGCAAATTTCAAATAAGGAATGTGCAGCCTGGATTTTTTAGCATGTGTTTTAACAATCTGGCTGGCAGCTTCTGTGGGGGTATAAGATCCACCCACAGCCAGCACCCAGAAAGCTGCCAACAGCACAGGTTCTTCTGATCTGCTTAATTAAGGAAAGCAAGGTGAAGGGGTTGACAAGTTTGCTTTTAATTCAGCATTCAAATATCATTCAGTTAGTTCAGGGGAAAAAGCCAGCACCCTGAACTTCAAAACAAAATGCAAACAAATTACAAACATCAACAGACTTTGTCTGATTCAATCCCAACACATAGTTACCAGAGTTCAACAAAGTCTCAACATCGGGTTTACAAGCTGGAGGGCTCCTTAGCTACAGCTGCCTGGAGTCTCCTCATCAACACCATCTCCAGAGCCCCATGCAAATGGCTCTGCCCTCCCTTCTTATAGGGCTTCAGACATCATCAAACATCATCTGAATGACCATAGCTCAGGCTCTGGTGATTGGTTCTTGAGTTGGCCCCTCCGCTTAGGACCCTGGGAGGTTCACATCCACATGGATTATGTTAACACCTAATGGGGTTTGGGCCCGGGGCTTAGCACCTAGTAAAGCTCACTGAGATAAATTGAGTCACTCAAAGAAAACAAAGGCCATTCTAGTAACAGCATGCTGGATTGTAAGATGGATTTAGCCTTGAAGGGCCTTTAAGCATGTCCAATTTGTCTAACATTAACTCCATTAAGGCCCTATCACATCTGTGAAGGGAGTATGGATGCCATGATATGCACCTTTGAAAGGGATTTTCCTTCACTTACTTATCTCCCTTTTATCTTAGCTATGAGTAATGAGTCTGGTGTTATCTGTTTTTGCTAAATGTTTTATGTCCTCTTTTTTAGGTGCTGGAAGTTATCCTCAGAGACAAAAAAGTTCCTGCCATGATTACCTAGGTGGCAGAATTGCCAATAAGATGGTATACTAGTCAACCTGGCCTGGAAACCCTGAGAAGCTGGCATGCCTGAAACTTGAGACAAAGAGTTTTTTTTTTTTTTTTTTGCAGGGGGGAAGGCAGGGCAATTGGGGTTAAGTGACTTGCCCAAGGTCACACAGCTAGTAAATGTGTCAAGTGTCTGAGGCCGGATTTGAACTCAGGTACTCCTGACTCCAGGGCCGGTGCTCTACTCACTGCGCCACCTAGCTGCCCCAAGACAAAGAGTTTTTGGACTAGGAACTAAGACTATTCTCTCCAAGAACCATGCTAAGCCATGGACCTGATTATGTATGTATGTATGTACGTGTATTTATATATATATATATCTGTATGTATATGTATGTATGTATGTATCTATCATTTTTATACCTTAAAGAATATCCTGCTTGTGTGACCATGGGCTAGGTCTCTTGTAAGATCCTTTCTTGTTTGAAATCCAGAATGTGAGTCTATGCTGTTAGTTTATAAGATTGTCATAGGGAATGTTGTTCAGTTGTGCAGTGCTGTCCAATTCTTTATGACCCCATGTGTGATTTTCTTGCAAAAGACCCTGCAGTGGCTTGCCATGTCCTTTTTCAGTGGATTAAGCCAAACAGAGGTTAAGTGAATTGCCTAGGGTTACAAAACTAGTGAGTATCTGAGGCCAGGTTTTCCTGACTGCAGGTCCAGTGCATTATTCACTGAGTCACCTAGCTGCCTCAGCTATTGTGGGGAAAGTACTATAGCCCTATACAAATCAGGGTTGTGGTTCTTTTCATTCAATTATCTTGTAGAATAATATATATGTATGCATGCTTGTGTATGCATATATATGTAAATATTCATTTACATATATGTGTATATACACATATATATACAACTCTGTGTGTGTGTGTGTGTGTGTGTGTGTGTGAAGGACACTTGGGTTCAATGTCTTTCCCATAGACACTTACTTGACCCATACTATTGCAAAAATTCTGTATATTTTCCATTGCAAATAACATTTATACCTACAAAACAGAAATACAGAAACAAAAATGGCAAGAAAGGAAATTATATTTTTAATATTACTGATTTAGGAAAAGAAAAAACATTTTATTTAAGAAGGTAAGGTGATAAAAGCAGAGGAATTGTGGAAGAGGGGATGGAGAGCCAGCTTAGGAGTTAGGAAGACCTGAGTTCAGGTCCAATATCTGGTACATACTGTGACTGAGTTCCCCTAGGTAAGTAATCTGTCAGTATTCCAGGTAACTCTCTAAGACTATAAATTGAAGAGGTTGAAGAGACAGATAAATAATAAATGATAACTTTATATCACATGTTCATTTAATTTAGAGGATAAAATAATCTTAGAGTTAACCTACACAACACCCCCCCACCCCAAGGTCAACAAGGAAGTAAATAGCATAATTCAGATATGAGCCAAGATTCTCTTATTCCAACCCCTGTACGTCACTTTATTCAAAACCAAGCAAAACAATGTATTAGTTTCCTCTTCCCTGTTTCTTTATGTAATCTGCAACAAGGGGGAAAAATCAAACAGATAAGAATAAAGCAACCATAGTTCAGAGAACACAGAAGCCTAAAATAAAAGAGAAAGCAGTAAGAATGAATCTAGTTTCTTTACAGGAATTTGAGTAGTTAAGTCTTGAAGAGCTATATACCAAAAACATGACAAAATAGTCATTGTAATCTGGAATCACTTTAGCTTATTTTTGTAGCAACCTAGGAATCACAGAGATGCCAAGAGAATGAATATGAGCAAATGGTATAGTGATTTTTAGAAAGGGAAAATAATTGGATTCTTTACAGACTGGAAAGTTTGGCATCAATCCTTGGCAAAATTCTAGGATGGATTATTAAACAAATGGTTTGTGAGTACATAGAAAATGAGCCAGAATTGTTTCACTAAGAAGTCTTGTCAAACTAACCTAATTTCCTATCAAAAAAGTATTGCCAGGATGAATGTGTGGCAAAAGGTTTGGATGAGTCGTCATTTCTAAAGCCAGCTTCTTTATATCACATTCAAACACCATTTTTATGACATGTACAGTAAAGAACCACAATAATACCAAAAAAGGAAAGAAAAAAAAATTTCCTAAAAATTTCAAAGAGAAAGTGGCATAGAATCTATAGAAATGAATAAGTCAAAAGAGGCTTTAATTCAATGAATATCCTACAGGCTAAAAGAATATCAGGAGAAGTTGTAAGAAGAAATAATTCTACTTAGAAAAAATTTCTATAGACCTTCAAATAAAAATACAATAGATACAGGACCACCAAGACTGGATCCAGAATTTAAATAATTAAAGAAAGACATAATAAGGTAAATTAGAGTGTGGAATACAGAACCCAGAAAAAAAGAGAGAATCAATATTTTAAAAGAGGAAAATCTTTATGAAGAAGTGGACACTGAAAAAAAAACCAAAGAGAGTGAACAGAAAACCAAAGGGATACAACAAAAATATAAAGATATTTTTAAAGATAGCATTCACACTTGAAATAAAAACACTAAATATCTCTACAAAGAAAAATAAAACAATGAAATAAAAATCCTAGTTACATCTAAGGAAGTCATATTAGGAAACAATCTAGGAGGGAAAAAAGAGAGTTAAAAACAGAGATTTTGCCATTTATCATGGGAGAACAATCCTAAACTTATATCAAGCACAAAGAGTCAACACCTTCCAAAAACTGTTCCAAAGAAAGAATTTTGCAATCAGCAAATAGTAGTTAATCTGTATATGTGGGAGTGCCTACATGAATATGCACACCATAACGAAATGAAATTTAAAAAAAAATAGCTCTCGAGCCAAAATAATGTCTAGAAAGAGAGCATCAGATAGAGGAAAAAGTGACCTTCTATGGAATCAAAGTTATAATCATTAATTAAAAGAAAAGAACTAATGAAAAAAGTCTCTAATATAAAAATTTTACAAACAAAAATGTTATTTTTTTCAGTTTTTTTTGACTCTCCTTTAACAAGTTGTTGACTTGTTTTTCATGATTTTCTTGCATTACTCTCATTTCTCTTCCCAGTTTTTCCTCTACTTTTCTTACTTGCTTTTCCAAATCCTTTTTGAGCTCTTCCATGGCCTGAGACCAATTCATATTTTTCTTGGAGGCTTTTGATTTAGGCTCTTTGACTTTGTTGACTTCTTTTTTTTCTTTTTAAAATCATTATTTTTTTTAAATATTTTTAGTTTTCAGCATTGATTTTCACAAGAGTTTGGATTACAAATTTTCTCCCTATTTCTACCCTCCCCCCAACTCCAAGATGGGATATATTCTGGTTGCCCCATTCCCCAGTCAACCCTCTCATCTGTCACCCCGCTCCCCCCCATCCTTTTTCCCCTTACTTTCTTGTAGGGCAAGATAGATTTTTATGCCCCATTGCCTGTATATATTATTTCCTAGTTGCATGCAAAAACTTTTTTTTTTTTGTTTTTGAACATCTGTTTTTAAAACTTTGAGTTCCAAATTCTCTCCCCTCTTCCCTCCCCACCCACCCTCCCTAAGAAGGCAAGAAATTCAACGTAGTCCACATCTGTATCATTATGTATAACCCTTCCACAATACTCACGTTGTGAAAGACTAACTATATTTTGCTCCTTCCTATCCTATCCCCATTTATCCAGGTTTCTCCCTTGGCCCTGTCCCTTTTCAAAACTGTTTATTTTTGATTACTTCCTTCCCCTATCTGCCTTCTCTTCTATCATCCCCCCCTTTTATCTCCTTCCTCCTTCTTTCCTGTGGGGTAAGATACCCAATTGAGTGTGTATGGTATTCCCTCCTCAGGTCAAACCCAATGAGGGAAAGATTTACTCATTCCTCCTCACCTGCCCCCTTTTCCCTCCCAACAGAACTGCATTTTCTTGCCACTTTTATATGAGGTAGTTTACCCCATTCTATCTCTCCCTTTCTCCTTCTCTCAATATATTCCTTTCTTATCCCTTAATTTTATTTTATTTTGTTTAGCTATCATCCCTTCATATTCAACTTACCCTGTGCCCTCTCTTTACATATATATATATATATATGTAAATGTGAATAGGCAAATAGAAAAAATAATATAACCACAGGAATATCATAATCAAATTCTGAAACCCCCAGCTTAAGGATAAAATATTAGAAGCAATAAGAAAAAAAACAGAATTTAAATATGGCAGTGTCACAATTAGAATCACAAGAGACCTAGTAGCAGTGACACTAAAAGACCACAGATCTTGGAACACTATATATTGAAGAGCATAAGAAGCTGCAGCAAAAATATCACATGTAACAGAGCTAAGCATAATCCTGAATGAAAAAAAGGACATTTAATGAACTTTCAGACTTGCAGGATTTTGTTTAAAAAATAAACTGAACTCAATAGAAGACTTGACATATAAAATCCAAGAGAAATATAAGGTACTTACCAAAGACTAGTTACAAGGGACTCAATAATGACATCTGTTTACCTTTTATGTATGTAAAATGTAAAACATACATTTAAGATTGTATTTAGTAATTGGGTAGTTCATAAGAAAGTTTTGGGTAGACCCAAGTAGGATATGATTTTAAAAAATAAAATCATTTTGGAGCACCTAACAAGAGTATTTATCTTATTCAAATGAGGTGCAAGGGGAAGAATTGACACAGAGGAATTAGATTGGGGAGTTGGGCTGTTAGTTCCGGAAACCCACTTTCACTGGGAATGGTTTCAAGAGTTCATACATATCTAGAAGAAAATAAAAGTCTTCTAAATTCAGAAATAAATAAAATACTAAGGGCATATTGGAGGTGGTAAGGTTAAGGGAGGCATCTTTAGAGTAGAGAATGAGGAATAGCTTAAAGGGACTATAGAAGGGTGTTTAGATGAATGGAATGGAAGTAAAATAGAGGGTTCCTGGGGGGTGGCATAGATTAAGTAACAGGAGGACAAGGTAGTAGGTAGAAGTAAAGTAGAGGAGTCAGGAGAGATAAGAAATAAGAGATATGGGGCAGCTAGGTGGTACAGTGAGTAGAGCACTGGCCCTGGAGTCAGGAGGACCTGAGTTCAAATTCGACCTCAGACACTTGACACATGTACTAGCTGAGTGACCTTGGGTAAGTCCCTTAACCCCAATTTCCCTGCCAAAAAAAACCAAACAAACAATAAGAAATAAGATATACACAAAAATAAAATAAAGATCAGGAACAGAACTTGTTAGTGGAAAAGGAGCTGAGGTGGTAACCATTATTTTGGACAAAGTTAAGGCTAAAATAGATTTAATCGAAAGAGAAATATGGGGAAACTACACTGTCAGCCATATTTATCAATGTCATTTTGGACTATATAAAACAACTAGAGAGAGTAAGGTAGGAATATTGCTGTGATATAGGAAATGACAAATTGGTGAACTTGGAAAAACATGGAAAGACTTGGATATATGTATATGTGTGTGTATATGTGTATATGTGTGTATATGTTTATGTATATAGATTATGCATACACACACAGATACATACACACCCATGCTTAATTATAGCCCGGGGGGGTTGGAGGAAGAGCAAATTAAAAAGTCCACAGCAGAGAACAATAGAGAAATTATAAGGAAGCAATGATGGGCAGCTCTCAATACAATGTATAGTATTTGTTATATAGGCTTTCTTGAAATGGAAATTAATTGCTGTATATTATGAATCCTCTCTCACATTCTACTGTTCACATGGCAATGCTTTTTTTTTTCTTTTCTTATTTGTTACTATTTCAATTTCAGTATTTTTTCTCTTTTATTTTGTTGTATTTAAGTTCAAAAAATGTAAAAAGAAGTGAATGAAAGAAATCACAACTAGGTTGAAGAATGGAGTAATGGTGTATACATGTGAGCACCAGATTGTTTCAAGTGAAAGAAGAGTCATATACTAGTAGCTAACCTTACGAAACAAACGAAAAAAAGCTCAGCACAGCAAGGTCTAAGTAATTGGGAGACTAGATCTGGGTTAAACAATAAAGTGCCCAGACTTTTATGTCTATATGAAGGAGGAGGCTGAAACAACATTGTTTCATGAAAAACATGCTGCAGATGCCTAGTGTTCATTTTTTTGCAAGGAAATTTAACAGGATTTGATGGGTGGTAAAGCAAACAACAATTATAACTTTGCATTTTTTAGTAATTGAGACTTTCCTGGCAAAAGATTTGTAGAATGGATATAGAACCAGAAGCAACAAAATTTCCCTCACAAAATACACTTAAAAACAAATATACAGAATTGAATTGATTAGCTGGAGTACAGTGAATGTTTCAGTGTATTTTTAATGCAAGAGTTGTGATGATTTCATAACAGGTAACAATAAAAATAAATGCTCTATAGAAAACTGTATTATTTTAATGTAACCATAGATAATGAAACAGTATCAATATTAAACACAAATGTGTTAAATGGTATTACATCTAAGTGCAGAGACGAAATTCTAACTGAAATGCAGGTCTAGAGAATAATACAAGTTTAAAATGACTTTAACGTATCAGTCTTTCCATAAAAAAAAAAAAAACAAGTATTAAGCACATTGTGTATCTAAATAGAATGGTGGAAGAGGGGTAGGGGTGGGAAAATATAATAGCAACAAACAAAAACTGGAATCAATATAACATTGGATGATATCAAATGGATAGAATGCATTTATTTTTCAGTATCAAACCATGCATTTGCAGACACTAATCAGGTGCTAAGACATTGAAGGTAGAAACTCTAAATATATATCTTATGAACCAAACAAAAGGTACAGAACTAAATGGTAGCTGAATAACAATATCTTCAATAATGAGTGGGTCAAGAGCTGATTGTAGAACTTCTAATTAATTTAGTAATGAGAAATATAATTTCTCTCTAGCATCAGCTATTCTAATATTTCACAACTCTGTTTTCTTAAAATTTCTTCCTTGTGAAATACCCTCATTCTGTATAATCCAAATTGACATTCTCCTTATCTAAATGGAGAGAGGTGTTTTGTAGGTTTTAGAACTAGAAGGGACTTCAAAGATTTTCAGTTACAAGCCTTTTATTTTATACATGAGAAGCACCACGTTACAACCAGGTTATGTGCCTTGTTCAGCATTGCACAGGTCTGAAATAGCAAAGCCAGGTTTTGATCCATTTCATATGATCCCAGACCCAGTGTTCTTTTCTCTACAGGATACTACACTTGAGGTGGATGCCATTCTCTGCTTTGGAATCAATAGCATCATTAGATATTAGAGTTGGAAGGGATGTTGGCCATTATCTAGGTGAACTGTTTCTTTTTTCAAATGAAGAAAAATTGAGGCATAAAGAAGTAAAGAAGTGAAGTGAATGATAACATGAATCTAGTAATTGAGACAGGGAGAAGATTGCAAGTCTCCTGATTTCCATGCTAATATTATTCAAATTTGTGAGACCTCCTTTAGTTACATGATAGTGCCTAACTTGGCACCTACAACCTGAAAGCCAGCACCGTCACATATCACAACTCACTCCAGAGGTCTCCAATACCCTTAAGAGTGTTAAGGAAGGGGTGCATAGCCTCTTTGCCATTTGTTTAAGTTCCTATTGACATTTTCCCCCAAATTTAGGTGTCCCTAGTACCTCTAGTTCCATTTAATCACTCAAAAATCTGATTAGTTTTCACAAAGGGATGCTAACTTCAAAGGTATAGACAGAACATACATACAGACAGCCTTCATTCTAACTCCTGGGAGGCAAAATCTACCTCCTCTTACCACCATTTCAGTCTCTAAGGAGAGATCAGTCATTTTTTTTTCTCAGTCAGGAAATATTTATTAAGATTCTAGTATGTGTCAACCATTGAATTAACAGCTGAAGCTACAAAGAAAGGCAAAAGACAATTTTAGCCCACAGGTTGCTCACCATCTAATGATACTGATAACAAGAGAAATAAATATATTACAAACAAGATATATGCAAAATAGATAGGAAGTATAAAAGGGAAGAAACTAGAATTAAAGGAGCTTGTAGTAAGCTTCTCTCTCAGGAAATAACTGGAAAGAGGCTGTTCCAATCTAATAGTTTTAAAGACAATCCATTTTCAGCCCCGTAGCCAATAGAGAAGAAGCCACTTCCACTCACAAAGCAGAGAACCACAGAATGTCTCCTTCCAGAAGCAAAGTGCCCCCATTTCAGATAGACTGGGTGTGCGTAGCAGAGTCCAGTCAAAAGTACATTGAGAAAATTTTATTAAATAATTCTTTCATTTTCTCTTGACCAACTTAGAATTTCCAGTTACTTCTTAAATCCCTTGTTTCTGTCGGACTTTGAGTTGAGAGTCCAGGAACTGTACCTACTTTGTTTCTAAGTGTTTGATCAATAATAGGCTATAAAAAAGAGAGTTTATTGGCAGAGCCAAGATGGCACTGTGAAAGGAAGGAACTACCAGAGCTCTGTCACAAATTTTGTCAGATACATCAAAAAAAAGTGAATCTGAACAGATTTGAGAAAGTCAGAAGCCACTAGTAGACTGAGAGGGGTAGAGGCACCAGGAATGAGGAAGGGCACCAGACCAAACCAACTGGGAACAGCAGAAGAATCCAGCCAGCACATGTGTCTGGGAGAGTGCTGAGTGAGTGAACCTCTGGAGCAGGAACAGACCCAGGGCGGAAGTACCGTCGATGGCCACAATAGAGCCCCAGGCCTCTCAACCCAGGACAGGAGTGTGTTGGAGCAGAGAGCAGAGCCTGTGGCTGTGGGAGCAGCTAGCCCAGAGGCCTCCAACCCACAGGCTAAAGGTTTGAAAATCCCTTTCTTGAACTTCCAGGAGCCATGATGTCCAGGTGAATGGCTCTAATCCCTCCCTTGAATAAACTGAAAGAATAATACCTCAGGAGAAACAGAGGAGCCAGAAAGGGGGCTTCAGTAGTGAGAGAAGTGGGGGAGAGGGCCCTTCCTGTGGTGGTGGAAGGAGACTAGCACAGGAAAAGTGGTGTCCCAGCAGTCCTCACCTAAGCAGAATGAGAGTAGCTGACCCTCAGGGAGTGGAGCTAAGTAACATCAATGCCAGGAACCCAGACAGGGCTTTGCACAGCTAGGGAAAGTGTTAGACACCAGCACAGAAAACAGCTGCTGTAGAACAGTACTGGCGAAGAGGAGACCTCCAGGAGCAACACCACCACTCTCCCACACCTCACAAAACCAGAGGCCACAGAACATAAAGCCAGTGAGCAGACCCACAGATTCCAATACAAGAAACTTGGGAAATAGCCCCCTGAGCCTCAGAAACAGAGATCCGCTTTAGAAGCCGGGAGAAAAAAATAAAAAAGACAATGAAAAAAAACACACACTAAGAAGCCAAAGAGAATTGATTCATATTATGGAGACAGGGAAGACCAAAATACCAATTCAGAAGTGGACAGCACAGCATGGACACTACACCCCCATCTGAAAGCTCAAAAGGTTAAGTGAACTGGTCTACAGACCAAAAAGAATTCCTGGAAGAACTCAAGGAGGACTTTAAAAACCAAATTAGGGAGGTAAAAGAAAAAAATGGGAAACAAATCAATGAGGAAAAAAAAATCTTTAAATGTAAAATTGATGAAATGGTTAAGGTAATTCAGAATATAAATTCAAATATAAAATATATAATTCAGAAAATATCTCATTGAAAAGTAAAATCAACCATATGGAAAAGGAGATAGAGAAGGTAAAAGAGGAAAACAATACATTAAATATTATAATTGGGCAAGTAGAAGCTAATGACTCTATGAGACATCAAGAATCAGTCAAACAAAATCTAAAAAATTAAAACATATAAGAAAATGTGAAATACTTGATTGGAAAAACAACCAACCTGGAAAATAGATACAGGAGAGACAATCTAAGAATAATTAGCCTACTGGAAGGCCACGATGAAAAAAAGACTGTGGACAGTATCTTGCAAGAAATCTTCATAAGGGTAACTTCCCTGAGGTCATAAAGCCAGAGGGTATAATCATCGTAGAAAGGATCCACTGATCACCCCCTGAAAGAGATCCCAAATTGAAAACTCCAAGAAATATTATAGCCAAATTCCAGAACTACCAGGTAAAGGAGAAAATATTGCAAGCAGCTAGAAAGAAACAATTTAAATGTCATTGAACTACAGTCAGAATCGCACAGGATCTTTCAGCTTCTACATTAAATGATAGGAGAAATTGGAATATGTTATTCCAAAAGGAAAAGGAGCTTGGACTACAGGCAAGGATCAACTATCCAGCAAAACTGAGTATAATTTTCCAGGTAAGGAGATGGACTTTCAATGAAATAATGGAATTCCAGAACTTCTTGATGAAAAGGCCAGAGCCTAATGGAAAATTTGATCTCCAAATACAAAACTCAAGAGAGACATAAAAAGGTAAACAGGGGAAAAACCCCTAGTTAATCATTAAGGCTAATTAGTTACATCCTGATATAGGATTATTTTGTTTTATATATGTCTTATATATACGTCAATCTTGAGAATTGTGTGCCTATTGGACAATTGAAAAGGATATTAATAGACTGTGAGTATTAGTGTAAAATAACTGATATAATGATACAATACAATTAAGAGATATAAAGGGATGGTTCTGGGAGAAGAGGTAAGGAGGTAGTACAAAAGAAAATTACATCACATGAAGAGGCACAAAAACATATTGGAGTAGAGGGTAAGAAGGGAAGGAGAAGAGAAGTATTTGAGCTTTACTCTCATCAGATATGGTTCAAGAAGGGAATAACATACCGTGAGAAGTATAGAAATGTAACTTGTCCTACAGGCAGTAAGAGGGGAAAGGGGAAAAAAGGGGCAGGGAGGTGGTGAGAAGGGAAGGAAGAAGTAGCAAGAGGAAAATGGTAAGATAAGGGAGGGGAATCAAGAGGGAGGGTAAACTGAGGAAGGCAGCAGTCAAAAGCAAAACTCTGTTGAGGAGTAGAAGGGGAAAGGGAGAAATAAAAGCATAAGCAGGGGGAAATAGGATGGAGAAAAAGACACAGATAGTAATCATAACTGTGAATGGAAATGGAATGAACTCTCATAAAATGGAAGCAGAGAGCAGAATGGATTGAAAATCATAATCCTACAATATGCTGTTTACAAGAAACCCATTTGAAACAGGGGGATACACACAGGGAAAAGGTAAAAGGCAAGAGTAGAATATTTATGTGCTTCAACTAAAGTTAAAAAAAAAAAACCACAGGTAGCAATCCTAACCTCAGACAAAGAAAAAGCCAAGACAGATCTAATTAAAAGAGATAAGGAAGGACACTGGAGTCTGTTAAAAGGCACCATAAACAATGAAACAATATCATTATTTAACATACATGCACCAAGTGGTATAACAGGCAAATTCTTAGAGGAGAAGTTAAGGTAAATAGACAGCAAAACCATAGTAGTGGAGGATGTTAACCTCCCCCTCTCTGAACTGGATAAATCTAACCTCAAAATAAACAAGAAAGAAGTTAAGGAGGTGAATACAATTTTAGAAAAGGGCAGATATGATAGACCCCTGGAGAAAACTGAATGGGGAAAGAAATGAATGTACACTTTAGTCAGTGGAATTTCTACAATTGTAGAAAAGACAGATATGATAGACTTCTGGAAAAAACTGAATGGGGATAAAAAGGAATGTTTTTTTTCCAATGGAACATTGTACATACTCAAAAACTGATCGTGTACTAGGGCATAAAAACCTCACAATCCAGTGCAGAAAGGCAGAAGTAGTCAAAGCATCCTTTTCAGATGATGCAATAAAATTATTTGTAATAAAGGACCATGGAAAAATAAACTAAAAATTAATTGGAAACTAAATAATCTAATTCTAAAGAATGAGTGGGCCAAAGAACAAATCAGAGAAACAATTAATAACTTCATTCAAGAGAATGACAATAATAAGACAACATTCCAAAACTTATGGGATGCAGCAAAAGCAGTTCTTAGGGGAAGTTTTATATCTCTAAATGCTTACATGAATAAAATAGAGAATGGAGATGAATGAATTGGACTTGCAACTGAAAAAGCTAGAAAAAGAACAAATAGAAAATCTCCAATTAAATAGCAAATTAGAAATACTGAAAATCAAAGGAGAGACTAACAAAATTGAAATCAAGAAAATTATTAATAAATAAAACCAAGAGATGGCTTTATGAAAAAAAACAATAAAATTGATAAACTTTTGGTCAATTTGATTTAAACAAAAAAGAATAAAATCAAATTACCAGTATCAAAAATGAAAAAGATAAATTCACCTCCAATGAAGAAAAAATTAAAACAATAATTAGGAATTATTTTGCCCAATCGTATGCCCACAAATATGACAACCTTAGGGATATGGATGAATATCTATGAAAATATAAATTGTGGAGGTTAACAGAAGAAGAAGTAAAACACATCAATAACCCCATCTCATAAAAAGAAATTGAGCAAGCCATCAATGAACTCCCTAGGAAAAAATCTCCAGGGCCAGATGGTTTTACATATGAATTTTATCAAACATTTAAAGAACGATTAATTTTTATACTTTATAGACTATTTGGTCAAATAGGTGAAGAAGGAGTCCTACTAAATTCTTTTTATGACAAAAATATGGTACTAATACCTAAACCAGGAAGAGTCAAAACAGAGAAAAAAAATTATAGACCAATTTCCCTAACGAATATTGATGCAAATATTTTATATGAAATATTAGCAAAAAGATTACAGCAACTTATCATGAGAATAATACATTATGACAAGGTAGGATTTATTGCAGGAATGCAAGGCTGGTTCAATATCAGGAAAATTATCAGCATAATTGATCATATCAACAACAAAACTAACAGAAAACAAATGATCATCTCAATAGATGCACAAAAAGCCTTTGACAAAATATAACACCCATTCCTATTAAAAACACTAGAAAGCACAGGAATAAATGGAGCCTTCCTTAAAATTATAAATAGCATCTACCTAAAACCATCAGCAAATGCTATGTGTAATGGGGATAAGCTAGATGCATTCCCAATAAGATCAGGGGTGAAACAAGGATGCCCATTATCACCCCTATTATTATTTAGTACTAGAAATGTTAGCTGTAGCAATAAGAGAAGAAAAAGAAATTGAAGGAATTAGAATAGGCAAAGTAGAAACTAAATTACAGCTTTTTGCAGATGATATGATGATTTACATAGAGAATCTTGGAGAATCAAGTAAAAAATACTTGAATTAATAAACAACTTTAACAAAGTTGCAGGATATAAAATAAGCCAACATAAATCCCTCACGTTACTATGCATTACTAACAAAGCCCAACAGCAAGAAATAGAAAGAGAAATTTCATTTCAAATTACTGTAGACACTATAAAAAATTTGGGAGTCTATCTGCCAAGACACACCCAGGGCCTATATGAACATAATAATGAAACACTTTTCACACAAATAAAGTCAGATACAAATAAATGAAAAAAATATTAGTTGCTCATGGTTAGGCTGAGCTAATATAATAAAATGATAATTTTACCTAAATTAGTTTATTTATTCAGCACCATACCAATCAAACTACCAAAAATTATTTTACTGAGGTGGACAAAATAATAACAAAATTCATCTGGAAGAAGAAGAGGTCTAGAATATCTAGGGAATTAATGAAAAGAATGCTAGGGAAGGTGGCCTAGCCATACCAGATATTAAAATGTATTATAAAGCAGCAGTCATCCAAACTACCTGGTACTGGCTAAGAAACAGAGTCAAGGATCAGTGGAATAGGTTAGCTACACAAGACATGGTAGTCAACGACTGTAGCAATCTACTCTTTGATAAACCCGAACAATCCAGCTTATGGGCTAAGAATTCACTATTTCACAAAAACTGCTGGGAAAATTGGAAAATGCTAGGGCAGAGACTGGGCATAGTCCAATATTTTACACCATATACCAAAATAAAGTCAAAATGGGCTCATGTTTTAGGAATGAGGGCTGATACTATAAGCAATTTGGGAGAGCAAGGAGTAGTTAACCTACCAGATTTATGGGAAAGCAAAGAATTCATGACACAACAAGAGAGACAGAATTACAAAATTCAAAATGGATAATTTTGATTTTGTTAAAATGAAAAGTGTTTGTACTAAAAAGCCAATACAACAAAGATTAGGAGGGAGCCAGAAAGTTGGGAGAAAATCCTTACAACTAGTGTCTCTGATAAAGGCCTCATCTCTAAAACATACAGGGAACTTAGCCAAATTTATAGGAATACAAGTCATTCCCCAATTGAGAAATGGTCAAAGGATATGAACAGGAAATTTGCAGAGGAAGAAATTAAAGATATCTATAGGCATATGAAAAAATGTTCTAAATCACCATTGATTAGAGAAATGCAAATCAAAACAACTCTGAGGTACCACATCTCTCCTGTCAGATTGGCTAAAATGACAAAACAGGAAAATGATAAATTTTGGAGAGTATGTGGGAAATTTGGAACACTGTTAGCATTGCTGGTGGAGTTGTGAACTGATCCAGCCTTTGTGGAGAGCAATTTGGAACTACGTCTAAAGGGCTATAAAAAATGTTCATACCCTTTGACCCAGCAATACAACTTCTAGGGTTGTATCACAAGGAGATCACACAAGTGGGGAAAAGACCCATATGTACAAAAAATTTATAGTAGCTCTTTTTATAGTAGCAAAGAATTGGAAATCAAGGGGATGCCCATGAATTTGGGAACGGCTGAACAATTTGTGGTATATGAAGGTAATAGAATACTATTGTGCTATAAGAAATGAGGAAGATATAGACTTCATAATAACCTGGAAAATCCTACACAATATAATGCTGAGTGAGTGGAGCAGAACTAGGAAAACATTATACACAACCGCAGATATATGGATTCTGTGATGACTAACCTTGATAGACCTAACTCTTCTCAGCAACACAAGGTTCAAAGACAACACCAAAGGACTCATGAGGGAGAGAGCTGTCTATATCCAGAGAAAGAACTATGGAGACTGAATGCAGATTGACGCAAATTGTTTGCTCTCTTTTTTTTCTCTTTTGTTATTATTTTTGTTTTTTTTTTTTTCTTGTTCTGTTTCTTCTTTCTCATGGTTCATTCCATTGGTCATAGTTCTTCTTTACAACTTGACTATTGTGTAAATAAGTTCAATGTGAGGTTATATGTGGAAGATATTTTGAATTCCATGCCATCTTGGGGAGGGAGGGGGTGAGGGGGTGGAAGAAAATCTGAAACTCAAAATCATGCAGAACTTAGTGTTGTAAACTAAAAATAAAAAAAATCTTTAAAAAAGAGTTTATTCAACAGTTATAATACTCTTAATTATATATCCATATTTCATATTATTATTGAGTATTTACTGACAGAAAAAAAACATTTTTGTTGTTGCAGTGATATGTCATATATTAATTATTTTGCAACTCAGTCCCTTTCAACACCAGCCACAACATTGAAGAGCTTTTTGCTTTTGCACTAATTGCTGCCTCTGTGATCAAGCTCTCTTGCTCCTGAGGCTGATAACATAATCAAAATTTTTTGGTACGTGCTAGGAGATTCCCTGAGGGTTCACCTTCAAAGAATATCTATGTGGGAAATTTTCATATACATGAAAAGAATGGTTTTAAATGTGTGTCCTGTTGTTTGATAAACAGTTCATAAACCTACAATGAAACACACCTTAAAAACAGAATATGTACTTTTAAATTAGGACTACTTAAAATCAGGTTATTTCTTGAAATCATTTAATTCATTTTAAAAATATTTCACTGTATCTTCATATAATTTCACTAGAGATAATACAAATATTTGAGCCACAGATTCTTTCATTCACAAAGGTTCAATGAGGTTATTTAATCTAATCCATATCATAGCCAAGAATCCTTCTTGATATATCCTCAACAACTGAAGATCTAGCTTCTAGAGAGTCATCATATCCCTGACGTCCTGGTCCGCTTCAAAAAAACAAAGGACAGACACAGTAATGAGCTCCCATGGAATACACTGGCTTCCAAGGCATCCCAGCCCATTACACTTTGGGAGCATTCTGAGTGTTTTTTTTTTCCTTCCATAAAATTGAAAGTTATCTTTTTGCAGCTTTTACACAATACTCCTAATTCTGTCTTTAGAGATTAAACAGAGGTCATTGAATCCCAATTCCAAATGGCAATCCTTCAAATCTTAAGGAAATTTCTTGTTTCCCCCCTAATCTTTTCTTCTCATAGCTAAAAACCCTTCAGTCCAATCTCATACACCATGATATCAAGATCCTTCAGTAAACTGATTTACTTTCTGAGTGCTTTCCAGTGTATCCAATTTTTTCCTATAGTTTTGCATTCAGAAAAAAAAGTTATATGGTATATTTTGACTATTAATCACATCTTACTATTTAATTTTAGGAAGGAAATATTACTCAACAATGATTATTTTTCCCTTGGAGCAGGTTCTTACACTATCAGAGACAGTAAAAAACCATCCTTCAGCACTCTCTTATCAAAAACTTTCATTGAACAGTTCAGAAGAGTAAGGCCCAGAAAGGACAAGCAAACTTAGCTGAGGAGAGTTAGGCTGTGAACCCAGGTCTTCTGACTCCAAATTTGGTGTTCTCATGTAAAATAAAACTATCAAAAGGATACAGAACTTTAACTACTGCAGGGAAACTGGTTCATTGTGCCATGTTATTCAAGCAAATGGAATGGTGCTGTTAGCCCCAGTTTTGGTTCAGCAGCATAGTGAGATTGGCACCCAATTAACAAGAGGAGCTAGTTAAAATAGGCAGCTAACATATGTTTCCTTCCTTCTCTTCAATTTTCAGCTGAACTTCTGTTTAAGTCACTTTGATGGAGCATTTAAACTATTTATCTTGAGTATGTTGTGTAATTTGCCACTCACATGCCCACGGCAACAAAATTGTGAATTATGATCCAGCAAAGAATAAACTACCCAGAGATGGGAAAGGAAAAATTTATTTTATCTTTTGTTTCAAAACATTTGTTTCCAATATGTGTTTTTGCAAGAACTGGGCAGCAAGGAGGAGGCAGGGTATGTCTTATGATAGAAATGAATGAATTGCTGCCAAAAACCTCCTTCGGGTCCATGTATAGACGTGATACCAAAGAAGAAACAAAGAATTTTTAATTATTAAAATCCTAGGAATATAGTATTGTGGGAATTTCAGGGGGTAAAAATAAAAAGAGCTAAATTCATTTATACAATAAACTTTAAGAATATTTAGATTAAAAGAAACCACTTTTAATATGTCTTCTGGCTTCAATCACTTGTTTTACATGACTTGACACTGAGTTCACAAACTTTTTGACACATTCTTCAGTTTTTATCAAAATGCTACACTTTCACCTTACTCAAAGTTAAATGTACCTTTGAGAAACAAGTCTATTTTTTTGGTATAGCATTGATTATAGTTCATAGTCTTTTAAAACTTGCATATGGAAATGTTCATTAAACTTGGTGATCATTAATTTCAGAATTTTCTTTAAAAAGTGTCACACCTCACAATTTTTTTAAGGAGTCTAGAATGTAGCTTGTCCAAAATCCTGGTGATTTTGCATTTTATACAATCTCCTCCGTTCTTTTGGTGTAAGTTCAACTTCCTGTTAAGAAAGTTTGATCTATTTTTTCCCAGTACAATGATCATTCTCCTTTGTTGAGAAAAGAGAATCAAAGGAAGTGTGGAATAATTGTGGCTTCTCACAGTCATATGTTATCATTGTCTCATCCATTCTAAGTAGCCCAAAGTCTAAATAGCACTAAGCTAAAGAAGGCTTTTATTGTCCTTAAAATTCATCAGCAACTTTTTCTTTAACTTCAGTTCTTCTTATGCTTCCTTTGTAGGAACAAGCCATGATCTTGGTTTTATCCTCAGCTAGCCCATTCTTGCTTCTGTCTTCAATTTACATATTTTTTAAAATTTCATTTTGTCATCAAATTCCCTGTTAATCCACAAGAATGTCTTTAATCACCTCCCTATATAGTTTCCCATGATTGGGCTAGGTGGCATAGTGAATAGAGTGCTAAGCTTGGATTCAGGAAGACTCATCTTCCTGAGTTCAATTTTAGCCTCAGACACTTATGAGCTGTGTGGCCCTGGACAAGTCATTTAATCATTTGCCTTAGTTCTTCCTCTGTAAAATAATTTGGAGTAGGAAATGGCAAACCACTCTACTATCTCTGCTAAAAAAAACAAACAAAACACAAACAAATGAGATCATAAAGAGATGGACACAACTGAAATAACTAAACAACAAATAGAATCTAAATGGACTTGTTTCTAAGAGTGCTATTCCAAAATGTTATTTCCTTCCTGCTTGTGCCAACTTCCCCTATAGAAATTTGTTCATATATTAATCCTCTGAACTTCTAAAAATTTTTTTCTTCTGCTATCATTAATTCTCTTGCATGGTATTCCTTTTACTCAAAATTCTAGTTTGTCAACTAGTTTATTCTTCTTGGTGAGAATTAGGTCCATGATACAAAGTGACTTTACCATTTCACCTTGTTTTTACAAAAAAAATGAATAAGATTAATTGAATAGAACCTCTCCATCTATATTATCTTTCCATACCATCCATACCAAGTTTATCATCTTTGAAAAAACAGATCCTAATCTATTTTCTCATTCTTTCTAGGTGTTCTGTGTCCACTGATATATATATACACACACACATATATATATATATATACATATATATATATGTATGTATGTATGTATAGGTATATAGCATTTGGAGTATTGGACTTGAAGTCAAGATTTCACATCTGATTTCAGACTTTTCTGGCTGTGGGACCCTAGACAAGTCACTTAATCTCTGTCTGCTTCAGCTTCCTCATCTGTAAAATGGTGATAAAGGTTGTGCCTATGTCCCAGGTTTGTTGTGAGGATCAAATGGGATCATATATGTAGGGTGCCCAGAACAGCATCTAGCACACCTTAAGTGCCATATACATGTTAGACATTATCATTATTATTATAACTGCAAATTTTAGTGTTATAGAAATGTACTCCTTTTTTTAAAATATAATATTCCAAGGTTAATATCAATCTGATTTCCCCCTTCTTTGAGTGTCACCCAAGTTTTTCCCACAACAGTTTCCCTCTCTAGTTACAGGATTTATTTAAATGAACATCTCTGTTTTTTTTACAATGTCACTCTACCATACTTTCTTACATTTTATCTCTCTTAAATGAAATGCCTTTCTCCTATTCCTATAACCATGGTCTAGTCTCAAGTCCTATCAAAATAAGTTTCAGTGAAGTCAATCTGCACCCTTGAAGTAGGATTACTAGTTTCTTTTGTTCCACACCCATGATTTTCATGTTTGTGTATAAACATAAGAATTCATTTTTTTTTTGTTTTGGGGCTATTTCTGGCTTTCTGAAGCATAATTATATGCACCTTGCACATCAACTGTAGGTAAATAAAAGTATCAGACTAAAGCAACCTATCATAAGGCCTTGGTTGGTGATCAAGTAGCAGGTGCAACAGGGTTCCTTCTATGATTATTCTAGGGACCCATAGCTGAGTATTATTCTAACTTGAACTATAATAAAAGTATATTAGCAGAAGACAGAAAATCTGGAAAATGACTAGCTTTAAGAATTTAGCAGGATATAAAATATAAAAGTTAGAAGATATATTCATACAACTTTCTTATTTTATACTTGCGGAAACTGAAGCCCCGAATGGTAAATTTATTTGCTAAAGATCACAGAATAAATTAACTACAGAGCGAGGATGCAGACTCAGTGTTCTTAACTCCTCCTAACCCACCAGTCTAGATACAATACAACTGCTGACTTGTTAGAGTACCTTTACCTGATACATTAAACACTATGTGGTATCCAGAATCTTGTGCTTCAACATTGAGGAAATGAACTTCCCTAATGATCAGGGAAGGTGAGAATACAGCAATTGGCCTACTTTTAGAGACACTGGCCCAGGTGTGTTCCTCATGGCCATTCATCCCAGTAACATAGGATGAAAGCTCTGTAAATGAACCTCAATCCAATGGAGACGTGGTGGTTGCAACAGAGGACAACTGCAGTATCTCGATAATCTCATATATTTTCACTGGGATTTAAATGAGGTGAATTTTAAGGCACTCAGCACTCTCCTTTGTGTATTCCCTTCCCCAACACAAACTTCCTTTCTTCATAACAATGATTAGTGTATTTTGGTTGTTCTTGCTGCGGCTGTCATCGTTGCTGCACTGCTGTTTTACTGTTCTTCTACTCTTTCAGCTTCAAGAAGCCAATGCCCCAATATGTAACACTCCATAACAACGTCTCCAGCTCCCAGTTCTTCTGCTGTTCTTTGTTCATCTATTGAGGAATTGTTAGGCTATTTCATAGAAATAGATTGTCAGTCCTTGGCATTGTGTTTCATTTTTGACCTCACAGTCCTATGGACTTTTCTGCTGCTGATCCCTTTTTCATTGTGCCTTGAATGGTTTTTGAAATCTTGACTTCCTCACACCAACAGCCCCTGCTCTATCACTAACAGTTCTGAAAAACCAAACAAAAACACAAGGAAAAAGAGATATTAAACAATTAAGTCCAATTCCTAAATGCCAAAGGACTAAAATTAAAGATATCAGCTTAATTCATTCACCTCACTTAAATCAGCTAAATTCATCTGATTAAGGTAAAAATTTGGAGTCAGTTTAGTATCAATAGGATGATTGTTGCTGATAAAAATGAAGCCAACCCCCTCCACATACAATGAAAGCAACCAACCAACCACACACACACACACACACACACACACACATACACACACACACATTGATGCTCGTCCTGAGTAATACACAAATCATTACAACTCCAGAAGGGATTTTTAGTCTAACCCTTCTTTTTACAGAAGGACTTTTCATACCCCTGAGAGTAAGTGATTGGCCCAAGTCCTTATGATTTCTATGCATCAAGGTGGGAACTGAGTTCAAGTTCTCTGATTATACAGTCAATACTCTTGTCATTGTACCATCTTTTCTCCATCTGTAGCCAAAACTACAAAGTTTGTTTTGCGATGCCAGAGAGTCCCTTAGTAGTTGGAAATACTTTATATTCGAGAACGGGGTGCTCTGTTTTCCAGTAAGCTTGTTTTGGGAGGTTTAATGGAGGACAAAGTAATGCACAGTGAAAAGGTTTAGAGAGATAAAGAATCAAGAATAAATGTGGGGATAAATGAAGAGAGATAGGGCTATGATATTCCATAGAATTCTAGTAGGATGAATGAATATATTGATATTTTGTCCTAAGTTTTTTTTGGTAAAAAATAGTTTTCAGGAGACAGATTAAGCAAGAAAATGACTCTGAAATACATGATGTTTTCTAGTTCTATTTGTTTAATAACAGACTCTACCCTCCTTACTTTCTTTCCCTTCTGCATACAGAGCCACCTGTTGCTATGAAAGGAAGTTTGCTTCATTGAGGAGGATACAGTTGCTTTTAAACTAGAGAATATTGTTTTGTGATTAAATATTCACTGTAAGCTATAGTTGAAAGGGTAGGATTAGGGAAGTTATTTTTGAATATTGATAAAATCATATCATATAATAGAAAATGTTTAGGCTGTGAAGGGCTCATAACAACAAAGAAAATTACTTGAAAATATATAACTAGATTCCCTTTCAAATGTAGAGTGAAAAGAATAGTACAAAAATTAAAAGAAAATTGGATATAGATAAATACAAATGATCTAAAATAAATTAAAGTTGAGAGGCATAAATACTGGCAGGAAAACAAAATTCTTACAACTGATTGTGTGTTACGGAGATATCTGGAGTATATATATGCTAAAAATCAGTGATACATATAATATTATTAGACAGAAGAAGTAGATTTTTGTAAGAATAATATGTGTATGAACTTTAGAACCACCCAGGATGACAGTCTTTTGAAGTCAGCGATGTAATCTGTATAGCTGCTTAAAGATTCCTGGATAGGTCCCAAATGTAAAAGAATTTCTTTATACATGATGAGTTCCTTGAGATTATGTTCCCTTTTGACGATTAGATAATAGCAGTTTTATCTAACCCCAGAATACTAGAGTACCTCTTCAATGAGATCAATGGTAACTCAGGAGAGATAGCCTTATCTGTGTGTGTATGTAGGTAGGTAGGTAGATAGGTATGTTTTTATATGTGATATATACATATGTGTATGTGACACACACATTTACATATTTATGTGTACATATACATATATATGACAATGTTTAAAGAATGTTTATTATTTAAATTATGATGTCAAGATGGATATCAAATTCATTCAATCTTTATATCAGTAGACATATTCGGGGGAAACAGAACAGATAAACAATGAATTAAGACCAGAAATGAATAAGCAAAAGATGGTAGACAAGGTAGACATGGTAGACTGGGTTGAATTGCTTTGGACTGGATTTGAGAAATTGTATAATTCTTTGAAAAATGGCAAGCTGCTTCCTGTCTATTTTTACATGTTTTAAATCTCTCTCTCTCTCTCTCTCTCTCTCTCTCTCTCTCTCTCTCTCTCTCTCTTCCTCCTCTATCTCTCTGTGTGTACACGCACACATATATATAGTATAATATATAATATATATGTACATACATATATGCATATATGTATGTGTGTGTGTCACAAGAAATGTTTTCATAGTTTGTACATTCTTTGTCCTTTTTCATAATTTCTTTTGTCTCTGTTAGTTCTCCAGAAGATTTTATCTACAGAGAGTCTTTTCATTATGCTCATGTTTTACTTGTTATTTCACTTTATTTGGCACTTAATCTTGCCATTTTGAGGCGATGAAAGCATTCTGGCCTTAGTCATGACCACTCACTAAGCCATATTGCCATAAATCCTACCTTAGTTTAATTCACAAGGTCATTGTGTATAAATTATTTTATAAATCTTAAAGCATTGTAAAACTGTAATTTTTTGCCTCAGAGTATTGTGAGGAATATTTTTCAAAAGTTCTAAGAAGATAACTTTATTATTATTATTATTAAAGACAACCCTTCACTGTGAGAGAATGTAAGGCTATGATGAAGACCATGATTAAAACTATTTAGAACCTATGCACTCTAATTGTTCTTTCTGTCTATTAAATATATTTTTCAGAGTTACTATCATTACAATAATTTTAACTTCAGTTTTTAGTTTGCTAATCACTTACCTCCTCTCTCATCAGCCTTAATGACTCCAATAGGTTCTATCTGGTGACCCTTATCAGCTAAAAGTTTAAAATATCAAAGTTAAAAGTAGAATCAGTTAGATGCTTCAATCTGATACTTGTGAGACTCATTATTTCTCTAAATGAGGCCCTTTTAAAAATCTCTTTGGATATGTATAAGAGAAGATCAGCTTTTACTTGGTCTTTGACCTCAATGTCCTTCAAACTGAAATGAAATTAAAAAAAAAAAGATTATAATTTAGGACTCCTTGATCGCTTGCTTATTTTTTTTGGTCCAGTGAAGGGTAAATGACCAGAAACTGGAATAATAGGGTTGTCTTTGCGACCCCTCCCTTTGTGTTTGTTTGTTTTGTTTTGTTTCATTTTTCCTGCTCTGAATGATAGCTTATCTTGCTTTATCTTGCTTGATTTGCTACTGTGATGGCTTATCTTGTTACACTTTCATAAATCAGGACCATATTGCCACTGTTGTTGATTTTAAAATGACCTAAGAAAGCAGAAAGAGGAAAGAATTGTCATTCTGAGACGGTATGGTAGAATGAAAAAGAGGGCTAAGTATGGATCTTGGGCTTCAGGTCTGCTTCTTATAACATGAATGATCTTAATGAAGTGACAAGTGTTCTGGCCTCAGTTTTTTCATCTTAAAACTTAAAGGGATGGGGGCGGGGCTTAAATTTCTTCTGAGTTTCCTTCACCCTCTAACTCTATGAAACTATGAACATCTACTTCTTTACTAGGTTAGCCTCTGGCTCTCTTAGGCAGCTGTGTTATAGACATTTGGGGACAGCTGCCTAAAGGAGGAATTCCTCATCTGAGCTATGATTGAATTATACATTTTATGGACAAAAGAAAGATCTATATTCTCTTCTTTAATTATAAGAGTTGTTGTGAGACTCAAATATTAATTCACTAACAAAAGTTAGGAAAGTGGGGGTCAAAGTTTGAAGTTTCTTATGTTTATACACATGAACACACAAGTGTATATATAGCTAGGTGACTCAAAGGTTAGAGCATTGGACTCAGGAAGATGAGTTTGATCCCACCTCAGAAAAATCCTGGAAGAAAAAAAACAGCCTATCTCAATTTCCCTATCTGTAAAATGGAGATGATAATAGCATTTACATCTATGGATATTTGAGAGAATAAAATGAGATATTTTTAAATCATTTTGAAATGTTAAAGAACTAAATACTAGCTATAATGATTATATATACATATATATATAAATTAATACATATGAATTATGTGTACATTCGTGTTTTTCTGTATACATACATATATGTACATATGTGTGTATAAATATACATATATATGCATATACATACACATGTGTGTATGGAACTGTATAAGATGCTGTAGATAAAGGTAGACAGATTCAAGCAGTTCCTTTTAGGAACTCTCTCTTTCCCTTTTAGGGAGGAAAAAGGAGTGAGGAAAGTAAGACAGAAAGCTTACACAATTTGACCAAGATAGCACAGCATGTTAGTCAAGAGACTATGTTGGTCAAGTTGCTAAAACTCCTTTTTTAAATTCTCTCATCTTCTTAACAAGGAATGGGAATAAATAAGAAAGACTTCTCTCTCTCTCTCTCTCTCTCTCTCACTCTCTCTCTCTCTTCTCTTTCTTTTCATTACTCTTTTTTCTTTCTCTCATTTCTCTTTCTCTCATATACACACATAGATGTGAATATATTCATACACACACACACACACACACACATATATATATATATATATATATATATACATATAAATATATGCTTATTTGTTTATGTTTACATCCCTCACTAATATATTAATGTGGGGGCAGCTTCATTCTATATATAAAGAATATTTTTCCAGTGTCTAGCCTAGCCCAGTGCCAATCTCTTACTAAGATATTAATAAATGCTTTTCGAATTAATGATCAATTGCCACTTCATGGGTCAGTACTGAAATAGGCTGGCTCAGGAAGTAGACTTTTTTCCCCTTCACTGTAAGTTTTCAATCAGCATGGATGTATTAAGCATATTAGAGGGGATTTCTATCCAAGCATGAGTTAACTTAGATGGCCTTTGATGTTCTTTTCCTCCCAACTCTGAGATTCCATGATAAGAATATGTGTGTGTGTGTGTGTGTGTGTGTGTGTGTGTGTGTGTGTGTGTGTGTATCTTATAGGTATGTAACCTTTGTCATCCCCTCCAAATTTCAATCTTACAAAAACCCTCTCGTTAACTAAGGAAAGCATATAGCACTTCTATAAATTCTTCTTGCAGTTCTAGTTGGAAAAGGCAAGTTTGTTTGAATTGGAAAGTCACATAATTAAAATAATTATATATTTCTTAAAATGAATAATAGATCTCTTTTGACTCAAATACACATCTTGTTTTAAACAGAAGAAATAATATTTTCCTGAAAAGTTTTATGTACTCTAGGCATTCTAATACTTAAATTTAAAAAATAACATGAAAAAATAGTTGACAGGAAAAAAGTTTTCTAAAATAGCAGTTTCAGTTAGTTCTTCTGTGGTAATGGATTAACTATCAGGACAGGAGTCTCTTTCACCTCTCATCAAGTCATCCATCTACTTTTATCCTCATGAATAATACTTTTGGGATGAATTCAAGTGATAAAGATATAAGTACAATGCTTTCAATTGAAATGTAACTCACGTTGTCCTCTCCAATACCCATTTCTATTTATTGCATCAGACATGGGGCATTTGGAAATCAAATTAAACTAAATTCTACCAGATTTCTTGGGACTTTTTTCCTAAGAAAGCTAATGCTTATGCTAATGCCTCAGTATTAATTCATTCTCCTTTTAAGAGCCAAAAATCTGGTGCAAAGACAAGAAAGAATAAAAGGCAGAGAGTCATAAGTTCTCCCAAATTTTCCCCCAAGCAGTTTTAAAATAATGCCTCAAAATTAATTCTGGAGTGTTAGAACCAAGAAAAGGATGGGGTGAAGAAATCTTCCAGCTCAAAACAACTTAGAAAGTCAGCAGGAAAGGTGTGTCCTACCAGGGTAAGAATGGAACTCAGCCCAGCACAGGCCAAATCAAGCAAGCCAGTAAAAGGCCTTGGGGACTACTGAATCAGCAGCAGCACACAAAGCTCTACAGCTTACAGATTACAATGGGGCTGGACAACTGGTTAAAAGATTATAATGAACCCCTTATAGACAGTGGGGGCTCAACTCTGTTGCATTGCCAATGCAATGTTCCACATCAGAGTGCCATAATGAGGAGCAGTGCTAGCACACTAGAACATGTGACCACAGGAGAGCAGGATCCCTGGTCATAGTTCCAGGGTAGAAAGGAATATTTGTAGTTGGTCAAACACCACAGCACAGGCCAAGAGAGCATTAATCACAACTCTCTTTAGGTCACATTATCTTGAAAGAACTGAAAAATTAAAGACCCCCAATAACTAGTTTTGAAAACAGTACCACAGGGGGCAGCTAGGTGACACAGTGAGTTGAGCACTGGCCCTCGAGTCAGGAGGACCTGAGTTCAAATCTGGCCTCAGACACTTGACACATGTACTAGCTGTGTGACCTTGGGCAAGTCACTTAACCCCAATTGCCCTGCCCCCCACCAAAAAAATCCAAAACAAGCAAACAGAGAAAACAGCAACATGAAAAACCTGAAGCTAAAGAAAGTGTCACCTTCACCCTGGGAGCAGAGTCTAAAATCAATATAAATTTTAAAGTAAGAAAAAGGCTTAAAAATGAGTGAACAACAAAAACAAAAGGACTCACCATAGAAAGTTACTGTGATGACAGGCAAAATCAAAACAAAAATTCAGAAGAAAAGTGTCAAAATTGCTATATCCAAAACCTCAAATAAAAAAGGTATATTGGTCTGAGGCCCAAAAATAATTCCTTGAAGAGCAGAAAGAAAGATTTCAAAGCTCAAATAAAAAAGGAAGAGGAAAATTTGGGAAAATAAATGAGAATGACGCAAGAAAATCATGAAAAAAGAGGCAAATGCTTGTTTTTTAAAAGAGGCACAAAAATCCTGAGGAAAATACTACCTTAAAAAAGAATAGGCCAAACAGTAAAAGAGGTACAAAAATTCACTGAAGAGAAAAATATCTTAAGCAGAAGAAATGACTAATGACAAAAAGAAGTACAAAGGCTGATTCAAGAGCAAATGAAAGTGAATGATTCCATGAGACATTAATAAATAATAAACAATTTTTTTTAAAAATGACAAAAATAAAAGAAATTGTGAGATATCTCATTGGAAAAAATAACCTGGAAAGTAGACCCAGGAGAAATAAATTAAAATTATATAACTACCTGAAAGCCATGATCAAAGAAAAAGCATAGATATCAGATTCTAAGAAATCTTACAAGTCTTGTAATCTAGGATATAAGGAATGCTGTCCTTATATCCTAGAACCAGAAGGTAAAATAGAAATTGAAAGAATCTTCCAATCAACTGCCAAATTGATCCCAAAATGAAAACTCCCAGGAATATTACAGATGAATTCAAAAGCTCCCAGGTCAAGGAGAAAGGGTTGCAAATAGTCAGAAAGAAACAATTCAAATACCATGGAGCCACAGTCAGGATAACACAAGATTGAGCAGGTTCTTCACTGGAAGACTTGGGATATGATATTCTGGAGGGCAAAGGAGCATGGATTACAACCTATAATCACCTACACAGCAAAGCTGAACAGAATCATTTTGGGGGAAAATGGGTATTTAATAAAATGGAGGACTCTCAAGCATTCCTGATAAAAAAGGCAAGAGCTAAATGGAATATTTGACTTTCAAATACTTGACTCAAAAGAGGCATAAAGAAGTAAACAGGAAAGAGAAATCATAAGGTATTCAATAAAGTTAAACTGTTTACATTCCTGTATGGGAAGAAGATGCTTGCAAGTCCTAAGACCTTTATAACAGAAGTTATAAGTACACATAGGCAGAAGGCATAGGTGAGAATTGATAATGATGTGATGATATCTAAAAAATAAATTAAAATTTGGAGGTAAGAAAGAGGGATGGTTTATGGTGGCATCATATCAAAAGATTCAAATTAACGAGTGATAAAGAGAGATGCACTGCAAGAAAGGTGAAGGGAGAGACAGAATGAATCAAATTATCTCCCCTAAAAGTGGTGTCAAAGAGATTTTACAGTGGAGGTGAATATGGGGGTGGCATGAACCACAGTTGAACTTTACTCTCATCAAATTGGCTCCAATAGGAAATAACATACACATTCATTTGAATATAATCATTGGTCATAACCTACTGGGAAGTAGGGGGGGAAAGAATGAGAGAAGGACAGGGGCAGATGGAAGGGAGAGTGTAACAATAATGTTACTTGCAGCAACTGTGGCTGTGTAAGGCCAACAATACCAGCACACAGGAGGGCTGCTAGCACAGGTTCTTTGATCTGCTTTTCTAAGGAAAGCAACTTTACGAGGTTAACAATCTTATGTTAATTAAAAATACTTATATCATTCACTTACTTCAGAGGGAAAAGTTACTTCAAAGAACTTCAAAGAACACAGAAAAATAAATTACAAGCAGAAATTATGTAAAAAGAGCAAATGAACACAAATCAACAGACAGGCTTCTAACTGTATGACCATAGCAATACATACACAGTTACCAGAGAGAGCAATACCAACATCTGGGTTTTGAAAGCCAGGTGTCTCCATAATGGCTACCCAGAGTCTCATCTGGCCAAATCACATGAACACTCTTCCAATGAGTGAGCTCCCAAAGCAAAATGCTAACCTCAGAGTATATATACACTTCTTCAGGGTCAGAGGGTGTCACAACCAGTGACTTAAACCCGTGTGACCTAAGCCTTCCTGTGCCTTAAGCAAGTCATCAAAGAATCCCAATTCAGTCAAAGACTCTTTATTGAAGCAAAGGCAAGACTCAAAGGCACTTGATTGCCTTAGTCCTGAGAAAAACTCCAAAACAAAAGATAGCAAAAGTCCTACTTTGTTTGCCATTACAGAGGGGAGATTAGAGAACTGAATAAAATTTACAATAATAGAAGTCTTTCTTCACTTTGTAAATGGTGAAAGGATATGAACAAGCAGTTTTCATATGAAGTAATCAAAGCTGATTCTGGTCATATAAAAGTGTTCCAAATCACTATTGAATTAGAGAAATGCAAATTAAAACAACTCTGAGGTACCACCTCACACCTATCATATTGGCTAATATGACAAAAAAGGAAAATTAGAAGTATTGGAGAGGATGTGGGGAAATTTGGACACTAAGGCATTGTTGGTGGAGTTGTTAACTTATTCAATTATTCTGAAGAGCAATTTGGAACTATGCTCAAAGCTCTATACAACTGCATACCTTTTGATCCAGTAATGCTACTAATGGTTCTGCATCCCAAAGAGATTCCCCCCAAAAGAGGGAAAAGGACCTATATGTACAAAAATATTTATAACAGCTCCTTTTTGTGTGTTGGCAAATATTTGGAGATTGAGGGGATGTCCATCAATTGGGGGATACCTGAAAAAGCTGTAGCATATGATTGTGATAGAATACTATTTTGATACAAGAAATGGCAAGCAGGATGCTTTCAGAAAAAAAAAAAAAAAAACAAAACCTCAAGACCTACATGAACTGATATAAAGTGAAGTAAGCTTAATGAGAACATTGTACACAGTAATAGCAATATTGTAAGATGATCAACTGTGAATGACCTAGATATGCAATGTTTCAAGATAATTCCAAAGGACTGATGATGAAAAATGCCATCCACCTCCAGAGAAAGAAATGATTGAGTCTGAATGCAGATCAAAGCACACATTTAAAAAAATCTTTATTTTCCTGTTTTTTGTTGGTTCATGTTTTATTTCACAATATAATTAATATAGAAATATTTTGGCATAACTGCACATGCATAACCTATATCAAATTGCTTGTCAAATCAATGGGGGTATGGATGAAGCAGGAGGGAATTTGAAGCTCGAAAATTTTATGAAAACAATGATAGAAATTGTTTTTACATGTAATTGAAAAAATATTTTATAAAATCACTTCAACAACACCTAAAGAGCTAAAAATCAATCAAACTCCATTGGGTTAACATATATTCTTGTCTTCACTAGCATGAGTTGGATTCCAATTCCTTCCTTCCTTCCTTCCTTCCTTCCTTCCTTCCTTCCTTCCTTCCTTCATTTACCCATCCATCCATCCATCCATCCATCCATCCATCCAATCATTAATCCAACAGGCAATGTGTTAAGGATTCTGGATGTAAAGCCAAAAAAGCTAAAAAAAAAATTCCTGGAAAACTTACATTCTTTTGGGAGTTGGAGGCATAAGGATACTTGTACATGGATAAGTGTAAAAACTATACAAAATGTTTTTGGGAGACAGTAACAATGGAGAAGATTCTGAACTATTTTCAGAGCTATCCTCAGAGCTTTGAAGGAAGCTTTGAACTCCAAGAGGCAGAACTGATGAAACAGAAGAATCTAGGCATGAGAAGCAAACTACGTATAGGGCTAGAATATTGGATGAAATGAAGAAGAGTAGTAAGAATTAAAACTGGAAAGGAAAGTCAATTGAATAATTGATAAACCTTTATTAAGTTCTTACTATAAACTATCCATTCTAGTAGGGGCTAGGGATCAAAATTTACAGAATGAAAAAAATCTCTATTCTTGAGGTTCTTTCGATTAAGGGAGATGACAAAGCTCTGCATGGCAAAAGAGAGGACTTTGGAGTTTATCTTAGAGGAGATAGGGAGCCACATAGGCTTTTTGGCAAAGAAGTGGTGTAGTCAATCTTTAGAAAAATCATTTTGTCAATGGAGGATGGGTTCAGAAAATAACTAGAAAGAAGCAAGAAGAACAACTAAAGAGTTTAGTATTTTCTGAGGAAGAAATGATGAATATCTGAAATAGGAGATTGGTTCTGTGAATAGAGAGAAGGGGATGGATGTGAGAGATCTGTAAGACTTGACAGCTGAATGAATCTGGGACAATTAAGGATTACTCAATTTCTCAACTTGAATATCTGAAAAAAAGCAGTGAACTCTCATCAGAAATGTGTAACTTTGGAGTAAGACATTCCTGAAGGCTTGCTGAGATTAGCCCTAGATGAGAGGACCTTATATCTTTATTTGGCTGAATTTTACACACAGAGACACACAGAAACATGCACATGTAAACACAGATTGTGCATGTGCATGTGTGTGTATGACAGGTGAAAACTTTATGAAAATTGTTGTTTTCTATAGATTTTACTGTATATTAGCAGAACTATTCACATCAAAATGGGATGAATTGTTTCAGCTAACTTGTAACATATATAGAATTTGCAAACAGACAAAAAAATCTTGATGTGTACTACTTGACTCAATTTCTGCAAATTTGAAGTCATTGTATGCAGCAGCTGGAAATTGCCTATAGCCATGCCAAATTACAGCTGCAATTATGGATATATGAGATGATATTTGACAGTGGATTTAATGAGGAGGAATCATACAGTTTATCTATAGGTAGTTAAAACCATCATGGTCCAGTTGGTAGTCTTCGTGATATGTGTGCGTGTGTGTGTGTGTGTGTGTATGTGTATGGTGTGAGCATGTCTATTTTTTGTGTCGGAGTGTTTGCCTTGGGATATTTGCTCAGACTGGTTCAGGAACATGATCATTATCTTCTGGGTTTCCGTGGAGACTCTGTCCTCATACGTGATGTTCACTTCACCTAAATGTCTACCTTTTAAAAAGGTGATTGGAAATGTCACATGACATTAAGTTTTCTCTATCTGCCAGCTTCACATATGGATATATTGTGGGAGCTCTCCACAAACGCAATGAGCCAAGCCAGTTAACCAGTTAACCCTTTCTTGCAATTGTGAAGCAAAGGTTAAATTTCCACTTGTTGGGTATATTGTAAAAGGGATAATTTTTCATGTTCAGGTTGTATTAAATGGCTTCTGGGGACTCTTCTAACTGTGAAATCCTGTGCTTCTGTGAGTTGTCACTACTCTTGGTATAGCTCCATGGCTTGGCTCAAATTTTCTATATTAGGCAGTCACTGAAGCTAAAATCTTACTGAGTTGCCCATGGGTTGGATTTCTGATACAGAATTGTTCTGAGGATTTACTCTACTTAAACAGACCTGGTGGTCAGGGACATAATACAATTCTCTGAATAAAGAATTTCAAGTGAATTTGGCTCCTGAATCCACAGGTTCCAGGGATAATTATTCTCTTACACAAATTGCATTGCACCAAAGTTCAGCACTTTTCCATTGTTATTTCACTCTAGAGAAAGAGAGACATTTAGGTGTCACAGTGGATAGAGCACTGGACCTGGAGTAAAGAAGAAATGAGTTCAAATCCAGGCTCAGACAGTTATTATCATGACCCTAGTTGTTAAACCTCTATCTAAATCAGGTTCCTCATATAAGGATAATAATAGCAAGTGACTTCCAGTTTTTCTGTGATGATAACAAATGATAATTTTTGTAAAGCATTTTGCAAACCATAAAGCACTATATAAACTGGACTTTATTATTGTTGCAGTTATCATCATTTTTACTATTTTATTGTTGTTACTTATTCCCCAGTGGTGGATGGTAATGTTGTTGTTGTTGTAGTTGTAATTGCTGTCTTTCCATCCTAACTTCTATCTAAGTAAATATTAAATAAGTCTTTGGAAGTAGAGTTAGACTGCCTGATATTCTTCTTTAGAGATCATCAACAGAGTCTTTGTTTCATTCTCTTCAAAATAGCCCTCCCTCTTTCTTACAAAGCACTTCATTTGGCTGCTAGCTCCAACCCCTCGCATTCCTTCTGATGACTTGATACTTCTCATCTTTACACCTTCTTCTGATCTGTTGTCTTAGCATCAACCAACCTTCCACATTGACCAGTATCTATTTGTAAAGAAAGATATTTAGCTTTAACATTACAAGTTATAGCCACCCATGATGATATGGTTTGATGGAAACAAAATACTGGATTCAGAGCCAGATCTGTTAATTATTCTTGTGACATTGGGCAAATATTTCATTTTCCTCCTCTGTGAAAAGAGGGGCCTCAGCTAAATGATTTCTAATGCCCTGACCAGCTTTAAATCTATAATGCTATCATTCGATCTCAATAAATTCATTACAGTATTACCACTTTATATCTGTCTGCATTCACCAACACTGTTTCTCCTAAAGTTTTATTTTCACATAACCAATAATAGCAACCTTAACCCTATTATGCCTATATTCAATGACATGGTGAAGCTCTAGTTGGAGAGTCAAACTTATACATATTATTAAGAAATTGTAGGGACCCAACATAATTTTTAAAATTCAACATGAAATTCTAATGGATATAGGTAACACACAAGGTATAGATGGTCATATTTAAATATAACTTTATTTATTTCTTCGCTTTTAATTCAGGATTTGGGATGATTTGACCTGAACTGGGTAGAAATTTACCTTTACATTACTTATAGAGAATGAGATTGTTAAGGAAATTAACTATCCAAATAAAGGTTCAGAGGTCATGCTTAAACATCCATTAGAATATACAAACAATCTGTAACCTGTTATTATAACTTTGTACACATAGATGCTGTCAATTATAGATTAGTCTAATCACTTCATTAAAATACCTCAAGCAGCACATAAATTTGGAAGCATTTGTTAACAGAAGCAATGCCTACAAATGTGTTTTAAAGAAATAAAATTGTATTTATCAAAGAGCTGGAAACAATCTTAGAGATCATATTCAGTAATCCAGCCTCTTTATTCCATAAATGAGAAACCCAAGGCCCTGACAGTTAAATGACTTGCTTGAGTTTCTCAGTTGAGTAAAGTTTAATGACACATTTGTTGAGCACTTGCCATGTGCAATACGCTGTGTTCAGCACCAAACGCCAAACAGGATCAATAAGATAATGTCCTTGCCCTCGAGGGGCTTAAGTGTTGAAAGGGAATAATATAGGTATGGAAAGAAAGAAAATGGAAAGCAAAGTTTAAAGTTGCAAGACTCTTATAAAATATTATTTGACTTTACAAAAGGAAAGAATCAATTTCTGATTACGAAGATCAAAGATGGTTGAATGAAAGAGGTGGCTTAGTAGCGAGGGAGCTTAAGAGGATCATAATTGCTGTAAAGTCAAAGATAGGATATGGTAGTCAAAAAATTAAGAAATTAGGGAAGCGTATTTATTTTTTAGTCATCTTCCATCACGTAAAATTCTTTGTAACCATTGGGCTTTTCTCAGCCAAGATGATGATGTAGTTTGTTTTTTCCTTATGGCTCATTTTACAGACAAGGAAACTTAGGCAAACAGGGTTAAGTGATTTGCCTAGGGTCCCAAAGCTAGTAAGTGCCTGAGGCCATATTTGAACTAAGGTCTTTCTCACTCCAGGCTCATCACTTTTTCCTCTGTGCCACCTAAATGGCCAATTAAAAAGCATACAATAATTGTATGGTGTAGAGCAAATTCAAATTGTGTAGTGTCTAAGACTAGGGTGAGAAGAGTTTAGTATAGTCTAAGTATATCCTGCCCTGGTCAGACATCTGGAGAATTCTGTCTATTTCTGCTTGTTACATTTTTGTAAGTGCAATTGATCAGTTGGAAATATCCAGAGGAGAGTGACAAATATAATGAAGAGTCACAAAAAATGTATTATATGAGAATCAATTATTGGATCTGGGGGTGGAAAACAGGAGATTTGGGGGAGGTTTGATAGCTCCCTTTAAGCATTTGAAAAGTTGTCATGCGTGAGATGATTTGGACATGTTCTGTGTGGCCTCTGACGGAAGAAGTAGGATCAAATATATTTTGCAAGCAAGGTGAATCTAGGTTTGATCTAAGAAAATAAGTTCTTAACAATTACAGTTGCCTCAAAGTCTAAGAGTGGAGGTAGGGGAAACTACATCTCATTTGAGGAATTTTGAACAAAGAGTGTCCACATATGAATTTTGTTTTAGTGTATATCCTTTGTAATTATGAATTAAGCCAGACAGCTTCACTGGTCCCTTCTAGTTCTGAAATTATGTGGCCTAGAACGATGTTGAAGGATTACAGAGAAGGATGGTTGAGACTCCAGAGAGAGAGAATAGCATGAGCCAAGATACAAAGTTAGGAAAGCATGGGATTTCTTGGGGATAATGAAGAATATATCTGTTTGGTAAGATCATTGAGCACATGAAGATGATATTAGACCAAAAAGATACATTGAAATCAGTATGGAGAGGGCTTTAAATAGCAGGCTGAGAAGATCTGACTTAAATGAATAGGTAATGAAGATGTTTTTCTAGGAAAAATGATGTGTTAAAACTGGTAAACTAAGGAAACTAATCTATGAGCAGTGTCTAGGCTAAGCTGGAGGAAGGAAAGAGTTAGGACAAGGAGAACAGACAGAAGGTTACTCTAACAGTCCAGGTAAAACATGCAAAGTGGCTTGAACTAATGTGGTAGCAATGGAAAAATAAAGTAATGTATGCTTTTTTTTTCTATAGAGGTAGAAATAATGGGACTAGGATGGGACAGGAAGTTGGGAATCAGAAGTGATTTCAGATCCTGATTCTACCACATTTTAGCTATGTACCTTTTATCTTACTAACCTTTCTGAGTCTCAATTTACTTATCTGTAAAATGTGGATAAAAGTGAATTATACCCATTTTATAGTTGAGGAAACTGAGAGAAACAGAGGTTAAGTGACTTATTCAGGGTCACACAGCTGGTAGTGTCTGAAGTAATAGTTGAACTCAGGTCATCCTGATTTCATGCCAGGAGCTCTCTACATTGAATCTCCTTCTCTCATCTACTATCATCTATCTACTACTAGTAATCATAGGCTAAGTTTAAACTAAAATACATCATTTGAGAATTCAGTCTGGGTTTCTCATGAAAACAAAAATTATCAGTTAATGATCCTTTTTATGATTTAGCTGGCACTATTACATGAAAAAGGGAGACTATCCCTTTGCAATTTGGCAGAAATTCAGATCCAGTTCAGACCCACTGAGCCATAGTGAAGAGAGAAAATAACAAAGCTTTGGCCTAAGGAATGATATTTAAGGGGTGCAGAAAGCATTCGTAGCCCTTCTGGAACATAGGAACAAAAGAGCGCTGGCAGTCGGTTAGGAGAAAAAATAGTTACCATAGGAAGCTATGAGGAATTCTACCTCTTCTCCTAGCAGCAATTACCAAAGTGAGCTTCTCTATTCATAGAGCCAATTTCCAGACATAAAGAATTGATCTGAGTCATGTAGAGGCAGCTTGACAGAGACACGGTTTATATTGTTCTAAGGATACGCACAGGCATGCACACACACACACACACACACACACACACACACACACACACTGAGTGGGAAAAAAGCAAACATTATAATTATTGCAAAAAGTCTAGGACCTTATTTTTCATCATTTTTCTCTTTATTCTAAAAGTCGCAGTCTTTGAGAATAGATTCTCTCAGGTTTCTTATTGCTTCAGTTTTATTATACTTGCCTACAAATTATAAGTATGCATCACATCTTAGAGCAAAGATTTAAACTTTTCTGAGCATAGGTTGTAGCAAATGTACTGTCCAAACCCAGGAAGGAAGCTGCTCATCTCTCTGATAATAAAATTATAGGACCAATGAAGTCGTAATTATACATAAATTAATATAATCTTTTTAATATGCATTTTGTAAATGAGAAAATAATTACTTCTATTTTGTGTTTTCAGCCTTATTCTCAAATGAGAATATCCATATTAGGAATGGAAATGAATGTCAGTTTAAAATTATGCAAGAGATTAGCATCAGCATTAGTGACCAGCTGATGAAGGCAAAAGATGAAATCTACTTTAGGGCTATAACTGTAAGCTGATAGATTCTTGAGATATTCATGAAACAGGAAGATTTGGAAGAAAAGTGATAGAAATCTCAGATGCCATCTAATAAACCCATATCCAAAATCATTCCCCTTCCCTTTAACATATCGATGATTGGTCATGCAGATTTTTCTCAGAAGTATCAACTGAGGGGAAATTCATAATCTCCTGGGACAGCTCTAATCATTATGAAGTTTTGTTTGTTTGTTTGTTTGTTTTTTGTATTTCTCCTGCAACAAATCTAAGTCGACTTTCTGGAAACTTCCTTTCATTATACTTAATATTGATCTTTTGAGACAAATAGAGCAAATCTAATCCCATTTCTACATTATAGGACTTCAGATTCTTGAAGTCAGTCTTAATTAAACTTCCCTCCACCCCAATACAAGGGCAACTAGGTTCTACAGTGGAGTTAGTCAGGAACTCATCTTCCTGAGGTCAAATTCAGCTAAAGACACTTAACAGTCATATGACCTTGAGCAAGTCACTTAACCCTGTTTGCCTCAGCTCCTCATCTGTAAAATGAGCTAGAGAAAGAAATGGCAAACCACAGTAGTATCCTTGCCAAAACCCCAAATAGGGTCACCAAGAGTCAGAAATGATTGAAACAACAGAATAAAAACCACACCCATACATTCATCTTTTAGAATGACTAAGTCCATTTGAGTCTCAGTTTAATTTGCCTAAAAGTTCTATAAGGCCTACCTGATTCCCTTTATTGTTTATACCTCAGCAAAGATTAATTTAAATTTACTCTGTCTTTATTTATCTCAGTAACTATCATTCCCTCACCATGAAATGAAAACTCCTTAAAGGCAGAAATTGGTGGATTTTGTCTTTGTATTTCCAACATCAGACATAGCAGGTACATGAAAATGCTTCTTGACTTCTTATACACAAATATGGGTGGCCATCATATTTGAGAGTCAGTAACGCCAATGGCCAGTGGAGATAAGGAACTGATCTTCTCTAAAATTTCTTTATATTCTAACACCATAAAACAATTTATTTGAGAGAAAGAAATAATAATTATTAGACCATAGTTATGAGCATGTGCGCTCACCTCTTGTGAATAGTCTTTAATCATCTTGCTAGTTTTTAGTATTCTCTCCCTCCTCCAGTTTTCTTGTATTTACCTGCTTTTTGGAAATATTGTATACTTACCCCTTCCCTCTCCCACAGAATGTAAACTTAATGGAAAGATGTTTCTTTTCACATTCTCTGCATCTTTGTTGTTTAGTAGTGTCTCAACAATAGAAGGTGCTAATAAATATATATTTGCTGGATACCTGAGGTGCTAGTCCCACTGTGCTTTTCTCTGAACAAATTATTTGTGAAATATTACTTTCAATTAAAAGCATTTTATTTTAGGAATGATAATAATAAATCAGGGCATATTCAGAGAAGAATTAATGATATTACGTAGATTGTGTATCATGCCCGATCAGGACCAGTTGATAAAGCAACATGTTAAGTTTGAAGAAGAGAAAACTTGAGGAGAACATTATAGTTATCTTTAAGAATTTATGTGAATATTCATGATAAAGAGATTGGAACAATTGGCAGAAATTATACAGGAGATTCCAAATCATTGTAAATGGGGGGAAAAATCTCCTTAATAATTAATTATTCAAATGGAGAATGGGATGTCTGAAGATGTATTATCTTTATCAAGTAGGTGTCAGATAAAACTTGTCAGAGATGCTATAGGGAATAATTTAAAATGAAAAAAATAAGCCTTTTAAAAATATTTGTTCTTGTTTTTCCTTATGCCAAGCTTTAATTTACCACATCTCAACTCCCATTAATTTTTCCTAGCTCTTCCCTCTGAGGCAAAAATTAAACAATTTATTCTCTCTTCCACACTCAATGACAATATTCCAAGTACAAGGAAGCAGTGTTTACCTGCTGGCTCTCTTCTTTTCTTCAGACTAAACATCCCTCACTACTTGAATGACTTCTCATAAGATATGGACTCACAGTCTAAATCTTCCTTGATTCCTTTCTCTAGGCACCACACAGCTTATCAGTGTCCTTATTGAAATGTAGTTGCAAGGACTGAACACAATACCGTGTTCCAAAAGTGGTTGACTGGAGCAGAGTACAGTGGGCTATCACTTTCTTACTCCTCTCATGAACTCCCTGTTAGGAAAGCAATGACACCGGAAGGTACACTTGCAAATGTAGATGAGTCTCATAATTTGGTGTTTGATACTTTATTAAGTTTTTATAAGGAAAAGAAAGTTGAATATACACTCAAAGCTGTCATTGCTAGCATCAATTGCTAGCTCTTTGAACTGGGAAAATAAATTACTCTCTTTGAGCCTTAGTTTCCTCCTTTGAAAGAATGGCATTCATAGCCTCCCTGCCGAAATAACAGGACTATAGCAATAATCAAATTACATCAGACCCGTGAAAATTCTTTGAAAAACTGTCAAGTCCTTTCTATATTTGGAATGCTATTATTACTACTGAGAGACAGTCAATGTAGTGTTTAGAGCATTACAGCTTTGCAACCAGAAGGATAAAGATTTAAGTGCTGCATCTGGCAAGTATTGACTATGATTTAGTTTCTCAGTTATCCAGACAACTCTTTAAGTTTACAAGTTGCAGAATAGTTTTCAATCTGCATTGGTAGGAGTTTCTTCACCCAAAACTTCCTTATATCAATAAAATCCCAAGTCCTGTTCCTATCCTATTATTAATACTTCTCTACTGCACAATAAAGCTAGAAAATTATTAAGTATTCCTATAAAGAAGAGAAATTGTAAATACTTTATTCTATGATTAAGCATATTAAGTTTATAACATTAGAGATCAACAGATGACATTTTAAGCAAGGTTGTAAAGAATGCAATTTCCATCAGACAAGCTGTTTACTACAGAGTCACCTTGCTAGTATCATACTAAATGTGAATCCGGTTTTAGCATAACTATTCTCATGTACTATCATAAAATTCAGTTCTGGAAAAAAGCACCTATCCCAAATCTCTCTTCTAGCTCTCCTATTTTCCAGATCTGGAAGTTAAGACCCAAAGAGAAGTAATTTACACACTCACATAGGGAAGGAAAATTGATACTTAGGTCTATGTCTTCTGATTCTACAGTCAATGTATTTTGTTCTGATTCTTCTTTCACAAGATGACCAATGTGGAAATAGGTTTGATATGATTGTGCATGTATAGCTTACATCAGATTGAATGCCATCTTGTGTAGGGATAAAGGGAGGGGGGCGAATTTTGGAATTCAAAATTCTATAAAAACAAATGTTGAAAACTAAAAATAAATTTTAAAAAGGAAAAACAATACGCCACCATTAATTTTGCTCAGTTCTGCCTTGATTAGGTTAGAAACAATGTTCTTTTAAAAGATTCCATGAAATATGCATGCTTCTGAACTCCCTTTCACACTTTAATGAGAGATGAAACTATTGCTAAGAAAAATTGAGTTAAATTAGTATTGTTCATTTTACTTGCAATGAAGAGCTACAGTTTCATTAATGAGAAGTAATAATATGTGAATAAAGGTATGTGTGTAAACACACAATGTATGCACATCCACATATATCTATGATGTTCTCCTTAATAGAATTATTTTCCTAAAGTCTTTTCTTGAGTGTTATAAATGTCCTAAGGAACACATTTTTTAAATGAAATAAGCACAACTATAAATTATAGTAGCATAGTGGAATGGGAGGGGGGTGTCATTGAATTCAATGATAACATTAACAAAATTTGGGGAACATGCAAAATAAAAAAAAATTGAAAAACATTCTACAAGAAACCATCTTGGCATTGTTGATTGGGAATTCTACATTTTCATCTCTTGCACATAAATTCAATCTGCATTTTTTAAAGGAAACTAATACCCGAGATTTCTAGTAATCTCCAAATGGAGGAAAAACTTTAATTAGAGATCTGTAAGTATGACACCAATTTACCTGGGTTTATAAAGTTCACAAATACTTCATTCTCAAGGACATCACAGTCTCTATCTTCACATTGTTCATTTTTCCTGAAGGATAGTATCTGGTCTCAATCCCCCAACTTTTCACCTTTTTTTGAGCTAGACTACCAACATTTTTGAGAAGATTTTACAGGGTGAATATAGAGGAGGGTATGTGAAAATATTAATAAGTCATACTAACACCCAATGTTTGAGAGCATAGATGTTCAAGTGAATCATAGTCAGCCAGAACATGCAGACTTGAGTGCTATAGGGAAAAAAAGCAGACAATTAGCAAATAAACAAAGAGAATGATGAAGGGTCAGATAAAAGGCTATTTCTCAAAGCTCTATCATTCCAAAATAATGTGAGGCTAATTTTGTTTCTGGAGTTTATCACAGAATTTAAAAAAAATTGAAGAGAATTGAAAGAAACCTCAATAGACATGTCATCCACTGTATACTTCAAAAGGAATCCTTTCTATAACTTTACTGACTAGTGATTCATTATTCAGTCTCTGCTTGAAGACCTCTCATATTTGGAGTCAATCTGCTTTTAAGTGCAAGTAACCAAGTTCTGGTGCCTGTTTCTGCATCTTATTTCCATCTTAAACTTTCCACCAATACCATCCCTTCTCCTTTCTTTATTAAAGAAATATTTAACTAGTGTCTATTATGTATCACATAGTGGACTGTATGAAACAGGGGAAGCTCAATATAATAATACAGTAGAAAGAGCCCTAGACCTGAAAGCAGAGGTCTTGGGTTCAAGTTCTCTGAGTGCCATTAAACAATGTTATGACTTTATTCAACTCACTTAATTCTTTCCGGATCTCAATTTCCTTGTCTGTAAAATGAGTATTGTTAGATGACTTCTGAGGTGTGTATTACAGTTCTAAATCTATGGTCCCTCAAATACCATTTCCCTAGAAGTAAGGGCAGGGATTTTGCCTTCCGTGCTGCTATCTTCTTGTGGGTGTCCTATAAGTCTATTATACCACTATCATGCTATTTTTTTTTCTTAACAGTCTTTAACTAATCCCTCACCTATGATCAGAAGTCTATTCCCAGTCATTACGAAACTTAAACTTCTGGTTATCTTTGCAAATGTATAGATCTGTCCAGAAGAGACCTTATGGATTATCTAATCTAACCAGTGGTAGTAGTAGCACTAGTTGGAGTTGTAGTAGCAGCAGCAATTGTGGTAGTAGTAGCAGTTGTAGTAGCAGTTGTTGTTGCTGTTGCTTTCCCCTTATAGATGAGGAAACTGAGGTAGAGGGAAGTTAAACTGCTTGACAATAATAATAGTAAATGGCAGGGTAAGACTGGGACACAGCCACTTTAACCCTTGGTCCAGGGTGTTTTCCATTACATTGCACTGTTTGTGCACAAAATATAGAAGACATTTTTAATCTATGAATACCAATTATATGGCTAAATTATTTTATCTTTCTGATTACTACTAGACTGTTATGTTAAGAAGTTCATTCTTTGACTGCTTGTCACTCACTGTTATAATAATCCTAGTCTAAGGACTTACCTAGGCCTTTTTAGGTATTTTAACAGTCCAGTGAAACATTCTCAGGATGCTTCATCTACCCTGGTGGCTTTAAATAGTATTTATTTTTAAATTAAAAAAATATGAGCTGTTACTTTAGCACCATGTGGAAGTGGTTGATTAAAAAAATAGCCACAGTTATTGGAAACCTCTCTAAGGGTGTAGAGAGAAATAAATTGCAAAGAAATGTGAGAAAAGAAGTAGTAGAATGATTAGAGGAAAAGTTAGGCACTTTGAATCAAGAACAAAAATAAAACAAAACTATGTGATTACTTAGTGAGGAGAGGGAAAACATTAGAAGAAAGTATGTGTTCATCAAGAAAAAGTCAAGTCATTCTAACCTCATTTACTCTTCTGATAGAATTTGCTATTTCGGCTGGTGAATCAGGATGTCTCTGGGATTCAGCAAGACATTTGACCAAGGCTTTTATAATGCCCTTGTGGATAAGAATGAGAGATGTCAGTTGGGCTACAATTATTTTAATTTATAAATGATTGAAGAGCAGATGAAAATAATCTAGATTAATGGGTTAGACTTGTAAAGAAAATTCTAATGGTTTGCCAGAGAAATCTGTCCTCAGTCCAATTCTTTCATCATTTTTATCAGTGACTTTGCGGAAGATGTATAGAGAATGCCCAGAAAACTTTAGATAATACAAAAGAGGGAATAACCTATACATTTCTTGAAACATTTATATCTGAAAGATTTTTTAACATAAAAAACTAAGCCCAAGAAGATGAAATTTAATAGAGTAAAATACCCAGAACTGTGCTTATTTTTTTTTAAATTCAAAAGTCTAGTATCAAGTTGGAAGTCTTAAATATGAAAAGGGAAAATGAAAGGATGTTTTTTGTTTGTTTCTTAAGTTAGTTGAAGATTAAATATGAGTCAATAATGTGATATGACTGCCAAGGTACTTGGCTTCAAATAATTTTGAAATTCATCATTCCTCCTGCAAGACCCATGCTTTCATGACTTTTAAAATGTTTCTCATCATCTTTCTTCATATATATGCATATATATTATATAAATTTTAATTTTAAGTCCTCATTTGCTCCCTCCCACCTCTTCTTCCCTCCAATGAGAAAGCCAGGAAAAACATGACTTTTTTAATTAAAAGGGCCATCCCTAGACTACCTTCTTAAAGAGGCCTCTTCACTGTTTGGGCATTGCCTCACTCAAAGTAAGAATCTGAAAAGACCTTAGCTTAAAAAGGGCCAATGTCTCCTACTGCATCCTGGGCCATCTCCAGTCCTACTGACTGATATCTGGCCATTGGACTCAAATGGCTCTGGAGAAGAAAGTGAGGCTGGTGACTTTGCACAGCCCTCCCTCACTCAAATCAAAGTCAATTGCAAGTCGTGTCATCATCTCCCTGTTCTCATTGTCCTCTTTGAGAATGAAAGAAAAACCACAACCACAACCACATTATTTAATATTATTTCTTTATTTTAGATGTCTATGTGATTTGCTTGTTTGTTTCTATGTAATTCCCACCAATAGGATATAAGCTCCTTGAGAGCATGGACTATTTCATGTTAGTATTTAGATCTTCAGTGACTAGCAAAGATCATGGTGAAAAGGAAATGCATAGTATATACAAAACCTTTGTGATCCATCACTCTCTCTGACTCTCTCTCTCTCTCTCTCTCTCTCTCTCTCTCTCTCTCTCTCTCTCTCTTTCTCTCTTTCTCTCTCTTTGGGTCTCATTTATCTTCATGTGTATACATATACATATATACACACACTATATATTATGTATGTGTGTGTATTAGAATGAGATTTATCTCTTCCTATTATTTCTTAGAAGGTCAACTTATGCATATGTGCTTATTTCTATGTAAAAAAAAAGGGGAAAAAGAAAGACCTGTACTTAACATTTCATCTGAGAAATTGAACTCCTAGCATCCAGGGCCATGTCTTCCTTGCAGTTAATACAACAATAAGCATACTATAGGCAATCGGTAGCTATTAAATTGCCAAGTAATCAACCTAAGAGACACATCAGAGTTCTGAGTTTCTGAATCTCACTGGCTCTCTGTACTGCAGGGTAGTGTGAAAGGATAACTATTTTGTACTTTATGATCTACTCAAAAGTATTGCAACTACTCCAAAATGGAGTGTGTGTGTGTGTGTGTGTGTGTGTGTGTGTATTTTCTAATAAAAAGGCTAAAAAATAGGAATGAAAATTCCTGGGTTTTAGTTCTCTTCCTAGATTTGTGACCCCAGTTTTGCTGCTTTCTTTCACATTTCCCTCTGTCAAAAAGGAGCAATATTTCCTACCCATAGGCCAAGTGTGCTCTTAGCACTTGAGAAATGTTAAGCAAATACTAATTATGATATTTTTAAATCTGTCATTGCTTAATGAGAGCTACTGTATGAATACAATGTGTTATTATTCTTTTGTCTTTTTAAAGCCTATGAGTATTTCTTTGGAGAAATTTGCTTAGACATAATACTGTAACCTCTTTTGAAACAGTTTCCAAAACCTTTATCTAATTTCTCACTAGCAACTAGCCTATATAGATCATTTCTTCTGTGTCCTGTCTCATAACTGGAACTGTGACTTGTTCAGTTCATAGAGCTGGTAACACTTTTCTATAAATAAGAATTAAAAGATGAATACAAAGTTACAGAAGTAATTCCTTTGCAAAGCAACCCTATGAATCCTGAATCACTGATGAGCTGGGTCTTATCTTTTTAGGCACTATATTGATTTAGTGCTATTCAAAATAAATGATAAAGATGATGTTTTATAAAACTATATAAAATAATACTCTGGAAGAAAAAAAAAGTCTTGAATCTCAAGGAAAGCAAAGGGGGCAAGAATAGGAATTAAGAGAATGGGAGGACTAGGAAAGGAAAATGAAAATATAGGAATTACCTGAAATCAAACTATATTGGAAAAATTAATAAAAACAAGAAAGTAGATAAGCGCAACAAATTACATAAGCAATAAGTAGAAGAAATATGAAGTAGCCTAATAAGTGATAAATTACTGAGTAGAGTATTAGTATTTGAAAAAATGCTGCAAAACCAGGAAATTAGTTTGGCAACAAATAGATTTCAGTCTCCAACTTATATTATTTAATAGCACATTAAGGTCAGAATGTATATGAAAGCTGATTATGATCCATCAAGTAATTTTCAAATACAGGGGAAAATGGAAAGAATCACCTTTTAGAACAATGGTTCTATTACTTTGGGAGAAGTCTTAACCAAATAAGTCATAGGGGTCATGCCAGCAGACAAAGGGAATATTTTCAATTATATGAAAATTTAAAATCTTAATACAAATATCAATTTAGATAAAATAAAATGAGTATTCTCCAATGGAGGAAATATTTCAGATTTTACTGAAAATGTCTGGTAGCAAAATATATAGGGAACTAGTAGAAATATATTTGACTAAGGACTGTTCCACAATAGATTAATAGTGAAAGATTAGAGACAGTTTTCAAAAGGAATAAACGTTATGGCAAACTATAGGAAACATCTGAAATTTCACCTTACAACTAATAAGTTAGCAATTAGTTGATAAACATCTATTAAGTACCTTCAATATGGCAGACATTGTGCTAAATGCTGGGACACAAAAGGCGCAAAATATTGTCTTTCATACCATTGAGATCACAAAATATAACTGGAGAGTTATCCAGAAAAAAAAAGAAAAAAGGAACAACTAATCTCTCTCTCCCTCTCCCTCTCATTAATAATTATTATATATGTATATATATATATATATATATACACATATATATGTAAGCATATACATATATTTGAAAATAATTGAGAGAAAAATACTAGAATTAAGATAGTTTGGGGAAGTCTTCTTTTATAAGATAGGATTTTAACTGAAGAAGCCACCACAAGCATAAGCAGAAATAAGGGAGAGCATTCCAGACATGAAAGACAGCCAGAGTCAATTCTCAGAGCCAGAGAGGGATCTTCTCCTTCTGTGGAACAGTAAGGAGGGTAGGGTCATTAGACAGAAGATTAATTGTTGAGGAATAAGTTGGCTAGAAAGAAATGAGGGGCCAGCTTATGAAGGGTTTGAAAGTTAAGCAAAAGATTTTGTATTTGATCACAAAGGCAAATGTAAGCGACCACAAGGATCTACTTTTTCTAGTTTATACCAAAATTCTAGGACCTTCTTGTTTAGAATGCCATTCATTATGATACTAAGTGCAAACAGACACCTTTAAAACTTAATTTATAATCTAGAAGATGTCTTTTTATTTTTTTTAATTTAGTTTTCTTTTCAAATATTAGCATAGGTCAGCAATCATTTTTCAGGTACATTTGATTTTGACTTTTTTTTGTTTTGGTTTTAGCAGAATATCTCTAACTGTAGTATTCACACTTATGTTTCTGACCTAGTAATAAAGATTCAATTTCTAAGATTATTTCTTTTTTTTTTCTTGTCATCATATATTCCCCCTGAAATGGATAAGCTCAAGCTAGAAGATATTTTCTCTCTTGGATAGCGCATTTTGAAAATAGGGTACCTGGAATTTTTTCCTGTTTTCTTTGTCATTCATGTTGTCTTATATCTATTTTGCAATTATAAGAAACATTTTTTTCTGATTTGATAATTTACCTGTCTTCCAGCTAAATTATTAAAAAGATCAGATGAGATGATGTCAGCAGCCACATGACACCAGAGCCTGAATCAGGAAGACTTGAGTTCAAATACAATCTAAGACACTTACTAGCTGTGTGACCTTAGGCAAATATTTTTATCTGTTAGCCTCAATTTCCACCTCAGTAAACAAGAAATTATAATAATACCTACCACCTAGGGTTGTTTTGAGAATAAAATGAGATGATATATGTAAAAGAATTTAGCACAATGAATGTTGTACTCAGTATTATTGTAATGGTGATCAACTATGATTGAAGATTACTTTTCACTTTATTTTTATTGCTTTTTTGTAATATGACTAATATGTAAATGTTTTTACATGACTTCACATTTATAATTGATACCACACAGCTTGCCTTTTCAATGAGTGAGGGAGGGGCTGGATGGATGGCTAGAATTTGGAACTCAAAATGACAAAAAAGGAATATTAAAAATAAACAAGTAAAGGTATTTAAATTGGAAAAAACATAAATCCAGGTTGTACAACAATCTAGCATTATAGGTTTTAGAGATTACCTAGTTCAAATTTTGAATTTTATAAAGAAGAAAACTGAAGCTCAGAGAGAAGGTACTTTCACAACATTGCACAAAAGGCATGGAGCAAAGCCAGGATTTGAATCTAAGTCTTCTGTATCCACAAGAGTGTACTATTAAAACAAAGATATGTCACATTATTCCCCTGTATATCCTAAATTTTTACTGGCACTGACTTATTATGAGATATATACTCCAAAACTGAAGGGCCTCAAAACTCAGAAAACGGTGTTACAATGCAGTAGAAGTCATTTCCAACTGCAAATATGAATGAGGAAAAAAAAGGAAAAAAATCAGAGATTTGTAATACTTGCCTTTGCTGGTCATTTACATATATATGTACATATATGTATGTATATTTCTTTTTTACTCTAACAGAATCTGAAGGATATGGCAGACCACTTATCATACTTTGAGAGAGACCTCATTTGAAATCTCATCTTTGACATCTGTGAGGCAACTCTGGAATAGCCTTTGAATCTCTCCTTGGGTTTCAGTTTCTAATAGTCTATATATAAATTAAAATAACCAGTAGAAATTTTACAGTGCCACAAAAGATTTCAGAAGCACCCCAAATATCTACTATGAATTGTAGTAATTATTTGGAAGTAGTTTGAATATTGTTATTTTCAAGTATTACTAAATCTGTGTATTCTACTATGTGACATCTCTTATAAAATCATTTTCTTCTCATGTGATTCCTTACTCCAATAATAAATAAGTGAATGAATAAGTCCACTTTACCTTTAAATTCATACCAGAGAGTCTATTTAAAATATGGAAAATTGTGCCAAATTTATCCCTCTATACTATTCCCAGTGCTGATTTTCTGCTGGCAAATTCCAGATAAGATTTTTTTACTCTTCTACCCCAAATGCCAAGAATTCATATGTATCACCTGTTAGAGTGAAATAAGAATCTGGACATGCTTGAGGTTACTTATCATAAGTATCTATTAGAAAATGAATAGAATAGTGAATCCCCCCAAAATGGAATGAAACACCCCTTTTCTATTCTTCCAAGCTCAGGATCAAAAAGTCTGTCTTGGACAGATCCATCAAAAAGTAAGATTCAGGATGTTAGCCCACCAGAAAGCAGATAATTTATTAAAGATAAATGACTTTGAATAATGTTTGGTGAGGCATTCCTTCTATTTCCCAAGTACACCTGGCCTCGATTATTGTTATTTTACTACTTCTGTTAATTACAAAATGTGAAGTTGTATTTGCTCATATAGAATTTTCTTTCCTGAAGGCAAGTTCTTCCTTTACTTTAGTCTATATGTGAACAACCTTCTAAAATAGTATCCTTGATCCCCCAAAGACTTTAAATACTTTATGGATTTTCAAAAAGAAAACCATAAAAAGGACAAACAAACCATCAAAAAGAACTGTCAACCAATAAGAACAATATAGGACTAAAGTGTCAAATTAACTTCCTACAAGAAGAGAAAATTAGAAGTGAAATAATCAGTTCTATGGAAGGTCTACCATGCATATAGTTGAGTAATTTTTTTTGGCACATTTTGAAAGATTTGAAAAACTTGAATTGAAAAATATAAATAAATTATTTCTCATAATAGAAATTTTTTAAAAAAAGGAAGTGGTGATGGAGCCAAGATGGCTGAGTGAAAGCAGTGACTCACCAGAGCTCTCCCACAAATTTCTTTGAGTAGCTCTAAGAAGTGAATTTGAACAAATTGTGAGGTGATGGAATCAACTGGGAGAGTGTGGTGGATTTCTAGCCCAGAACAGGCCTGGAAGGTCCACAGGAAGGATCTGTCACACCAGGCAGGAAGATCACAGAGTGTGCAAGCTGTACCAGCACAGACTTGGCCATAGCTAATCATGAGCCTGCCCCTACAAATTCAATCATTTGCAGCAGTAGTGATTCCCAGTCCTCTCCGAGCATGATGGGGGTCTCTCAGGAACTGAATGAGAGAGAAGCACAGGATCAGAGGCATTGGCAGCAGCTACTCCTGGGGTTATCAGCCCACAGTATGTATGAATATATCTCCAAAATCTATGAAACCTCAAGTGTATAAAAGTCATCTATCTGAACTTCTGGGAGCCATAATGGCAGAGTAAACCCTAAGTGCTCTCACCCCCCACTCCTTGTTGACCTTTAAAAACCTGGAGAATATGGGCCGAGGAAAAATCCTGAAATAGTGGAACCTAGGGGTACAGCAGTCTTTTAGTTCCAGAGACTAGGGAGATCAATGGAAAGGGTCCCTCCTGCCGTGGCTAAAGGGGTCCAGTGTAGGACCAGAGGCATTCCACCAAGCCTTTCCTCAGTAGACCAACAGGACATCCTGAGCCCCATGGTGGCACCAACACCAGGATCCCAGACCTGTCTCTGCACAGCCAGGGGAATTGGCAGACACCAGTGAGGGCATCCACCAGTGGCTGAGCCTATCCAGCCCTAAGGGAGGAGGTGACCTCCAGTGGCCATTCAACTGCTTCCTCATACCTCATGCTGTGAGTAGGGAAACTCAGAGAGACCTGGCTCAGCACACAACAGCCAGCTCCACCTCAGCACCAGGTGACCTGCAGCATTATATAGCTTCTAGCTGACAGAGCCAGATGCTACAGGTCCAAAATCTAGTAAGTAGGACACTAGTTCCAAGGATAAGTGTCATGGGACAGTCACCTGTGCCCCAGAAGCAGATACACTTTAAAAGACAGGAAGAAACAAAACCACCATGAATAATAAGCAAACTAGAAAAGTAAAGACCATAAAATCATACTATGGGAACAGGAAATACTGAAATACAAATTCAGAAGAGTACAGCATTGATGTTACGCCCACATCTGAAACCTAAAAATGAAATATTAACTGGTCTCAAGCATAAAAAGAATTCTTGGAAGGCTCAGAAAAGAATTTAAAAGTGGAAATAGAGAGGTAGAAGAAAAATTGACCAATGATTTTAAAAATACAATTGAGAAAAATTTAAAAAAGATACTGAAGAGAACAACTCCTTAAATAGTAAAAATGAATAAATGAAAAAGAAAGTACAAAAGCTAACTGAAGAAAATAATTCATTAAAAGTTAGAATTGGGCAAGTAGAAGCTAATGATTCTATGAGGCATCAAGAATGAGTCAAACAAAAACTAAAAAATGAAAAAAAATAGAAGAAAATATAAAATATCTCATTGGAAAAACAGCTGACTTAGAAAATAGATACAGGAGAGAAAAATCTAAGAATTATTGGTCTACCAGAAAAACTATGATGAAAAAAAGAGCCTGTATCATATCTTCCAAGAAACAACCAATGAAAAATACTCTGGGGTTCTAGTACCAGAGGGCAAAATAGTCAACAAAAGAATCCACCAATCACCTCTTGAAAGAGATCCCAAATTGAAGATGTCAAGAAATATTGTAGACAAATTCTAGAATTTTCAGGTAAAGGAGAAAATACTGCAAAAAACAGCCAAAAAATCAAATATTGAGGAACTATGGTGAGGGTCACACAGGATATTGCAGATTCTGCATTAAAAGATCAGAAAGATGGGAATATAATATTCTATAAGGCAAAGGAGCTTGGACTACAACCAAGGATCAAGTACCCAACTATCCTTCCCTTTCAGGCAAGGAGATGGATATTCAATGAAATAAGTGATTCCCAGACCTTCCTGATAAAAAGGGCAGTGCTCAATGGAAAATTTCATCTTCATATACAAGACTCAAGAGAGGCATAAAAAGTTAACAGGGGGCGCAGTGCGGGGGCAGAGCCAATATAGCAGCTGGAAAGCAGGGACATGCCTAGGGCTCTCCCCCAAACACTGATAAAAATGGCTCTGAACAATTCTAGAACTGCAGAACCCACAGAATAGCAGAGGGAGAGCCTGGATGGTCACTGGGTAGGGTCTATCGCACAGAGCTATGAGCAGAGCAGAGCAGAGCCCAGCAAGGGCCACGCATAGACCAACCAGACTGGGAGCCAGGTGGAACAGGCCCTAGTACCCTGAATCACGGAGCTGTGGAAGTTACCAGATTTCTCAAAGCACAAACACCAAAGACAGAGCGAAGGGAGTTTGTGGTTCAGTCACTGCCCTGGGAGAAGCAGAGGTGCTGCAGCTACTGGACTATAGCTGCAGTTGTTTCAAGCCCCAGGCCCATGTGTTGGGAGGAACTAAGTGGCATATCAGAGCAGGAGTGCAGAGCCTGCTTAGATCTGAGTCGTGGCCCACGTTGGCGGTTTTTGGGGGAGGAGAAGTGCCAGTGTGGCAGAGCTTGCTGTGTAAAAATAGCTCTGAAAACAATAGCACAGCCCATCAAGTTTAGGACAAAGTGCTCTCTACCCTGCAAGCAGTCATACCCCAATGAAAAACTCAAGGCTCAAGTAGTTGGCTGGGAACATGGCCAGGCAGTGAAAACAGACTCAGATTCAGACTCAGACTTTGGAATCTTTCTTTGGCGACAAAGAAGACCAAAACATACTGCCAGAAGAAGTCAACAAAGTCCCAGAGGCTACATCAAAAAGCTCCAAGATAAAACATGAACTGGTCTCAGGCCGTGGAAGAGCTCAAAAAGGATTTGGAAAAGCAAGTTAGAGAAGTAGAGGAAAAATTGGGAAGAGAAATGAGAGTGACGCAAGAAAACCATGAAAAACAAGTCAATGACTTGCTAAATGAAACCCCAAAAATTACTGAAGAAAATAACACCTTAAAAAACAGTCTAACTCAAATGGCAAAAGAGCTCCAAAAAGCCAATGAGGAGAAGAATGCCTTGAAAGGCAAAATTAGCTAAATGGAAAAGGAGGACCAAAAGACCAATGAAGAAAAAAACTCCCTTAAAAATTAGGTTGGAGCAAGTGGCAGCTAGTGACTTTATGAGAAATCAAGATACTATAAAACAGAACCAAAGGAATGAAAAAATGGAAGACAATGTGGAATATCTCATTGGAAAAACCACTCACCTGGAAAATAGATCCAGGAGAGATAACTTAAAAATTATTGGACTACCTGAAAGCCATGATCAAAAAAAAAGAGCCTAGATATCATCTTTCAAGAAATTATCAAGGAGAACTGGATGTTCTAGAGCCAGGGGGTAAAATAGAAATTGAAAGAATCCACCAATTGCCTTTTGAAAAAAGATCCCAAAAAGGAAACTCCTAGGAACATTGTCACCAAATTCCAGAGCTCCCAGATCAATGATAAAATACTGCAAGCAGCCAGAAAGAAACAATTTGAGTATTGTGGAAACACAGTTAGAATAACACAAGAAGTAGCAGATTCTACATTAAGGGATCAAAAGGTTTGGAATACAATGTTCTGGAGGGTACAGGGAGAGTTAAATATGAAGGGATGATATCTAAAAACTAAAATAAAATTAAGGGATGAGAGAGGAATATATTGGGAGAAGGAGAAAGGGAGAGATGGAATAGGGTAAATTATCTCACATAAAAGTAGCAAGAAAAAAACAGTTCTGTTGTGAGGGAAAAGGGGGCAGCTGAGGGGGAATGAGTGAATCTTGCTTTCATCAGATTTGACCTGAGGAGGGAATAACATACACATTCAACTGGGTATTTTACCACACAGGAAAGAAGGAGGAAGGAGATAAAAACGGGGGATGATAGAAGAGAAGGAAGATAGGGGGAGGAGGCAAACAAGAGCAAACACTTTCGAAAAGGGACAAGCTCAAGGGTGAAAATTGAATAAATGGGGATAGGATAGGAAGGAGCAAAATATAGTTAATCTTTCACAACATGAGTATTGTGGAAGGGTTTTGCATAATGATACACATGTGGGCTATGTTAAATTGCTTGACTTCTTAGGGAGGGTGGGTGGGGAGGGAAGAGGGGAGAGAATTTGGAACTCAAAATTTTAAAAGCAGATGTTCAAAAAGTGTTTTTGCATCCAACTAGATAATAAGATATACAGGCAATGGGCACAGAAATCTATGTTGCCCTACAAGAAAGTAAGGGTAAAAGGGATGCAGGGAGTGGGGTGAGAGAAGGCAGGGCTGACTTGGGGACAAGGCAATCAGAATATATGCCATCTTGGAGTGGGGGAGAGGGCAGAGATAGGGAGAAAATTTGTAATTCAAACTTTTGGGAAAATCAATGCTGAAAACTAAAAATATTAAATAAATTAAAATAAAATGTAAATAGGAAACAAAATAGAAAATGAAAAATCTTGTTATTCAGTAAAGCCAAACTGTTTATATCTCTATATGGAGGATAATAGTTGTTAATCTTGAGAATTGTATATTCATTATGACATTTAAAAGGAATATACACTGATAGATGATGTGGGAATAAATTTACTGATATGATGATACAAAACTTAACTAAGGTACTCAAAGGGATTGTAATGGGAGAAGAGAAAAGGGGGTGGCAGAAAAAGGTAAATTACAGCACATGAAAAGGTACAAAAACATTATATTAGAGAGAAGGAATGGAGGGAGATGTGCATTGTTTCAGCTTTACTCATTGGATTTGATTCAAAGAGGGAATAAGATAGTATGTTAAGTATAGAAATCTAAATTTCCCTACAGGCAGTAGGAGGGAAAAGGGAAAAAAAATTGATGGGAGTTTATAGAAGGAAGGGAAGATTGAAGGAGATGTTGGTCAAAAGCAAAACTCTTTTGAGGAAGGGAGGGGAGAAGGGAGAAGTAAGAGAATAAACGGGTGGGAAATAGAATGGAGAGGAAGACACAGATAGCAATCATAACTGTGAATGTGAATGGGACGAATTCTCCCATAAAACAGAGGCAGATAGCAGAATAGATTAAAAACCATAATTCTACAATATTTTTTCCCCAAGAAACACATTGGAACTCATTGATCCACATAGGGTAGTGATAAATGGCTGAAACAGAATGCATTATGCTTCAGCTGAGGTAGAAAAAAGCAGGTGTAGCAATCCTAATCTCAGACAAAGCAAAAGCAAAAATAGATGTAGTCAAAAGAGACAAGGAAGGAAAGTATATCCTGCTAAAAGGCACCATAGACAAAGTAATGTCATTACTAAATACACACACATACACACAAACACATACACACACACACACACACACACACACCCCTATCTATCTATATGTATATACATATATATACCAATTGGTATTGCATCCAAATTCTTAGAGAAGTTAAGGGGAGTACAGGAAGAAATAGACAGCAAAACTATACTACTGGGGGACCTCAACCTCCCCTTCTGTGAACTTGGTAAATCTTATCTCTCAACAAACAAGAACAAAGTTAAGGAGGTGAGTAGAATTTTAGAAAAGGGAGATATAATGGACTTCTGGAGAAAACTGAATGGAGATGGAAAGGAATATATATTTTCCCCAGCAGTACATGGCACATACACAAAAAATGACCATGTCCTAGGGCATAAAAAATCACAATCCAGTGAAGAAAGGCAGAAATAGTCAGTGCATCCTTTTTGGATCATAATGCAATAAAAATAATAATAATAAAGTGCCATGGAAAGATAGACTAACAATTAATTGGAAACTACATAATCTGATACTAAAGAATGAGCAGATCCAACAACAAATCATAGAAACCATCAATAACTTTATTCAAGAGAGTGACAATAATGAGGGAATCTGCTAAAACTTATGGGATGCAGTGAAAGCAGTTCTTACAGGAAGTTTTATATCTCTGAATGCTTATTTGAATAATATAAAGAGATCAATAAGTTGGGTATGCAATTGAAAAAGCTAGCAAAAGAACAAATTGAAAATCCTCAATTAAAGACCAAATTAGAAATACTGGAAACCAAGTGAGGGATTAAAAAAATTGAAATCAAGAAAACTGTTGAATTAATAAATAAACCTAAGAGCTGGTTCTATGAAAAAAACAATAAAATTGATAAAACTTTAGTTAATTTGATTTAAAAAAGAAATAAAACAAATTAGCAGCATCAAAAATGAAAAGGCTGAGTTAACTTTCAATGAAGAGGAAATTTAAACAATAATTAGAAATTATTTTGCCCAATTGTATACCCATAAATTTGACAATCTTAGGGAAATGGATGAATATTTACAAAAAATATAAATTGCCCAGATTAACAGAAGAGGAAACAAATATTTAAACAACCCTGTCTCACAAAACAAAATTGAACAAGCCATCAATGAACTCCTTAGGAAAACATCTCCAGGGCCAAATAGATTTGCAAGGGAATTCTATCAAACATTTAAAGAACAATTAATTCCAGTGCTTTATAGACTATTTGGAAAAATCCATGAAGAAGGAATACTAACAAATTCTTTTTATGACATAAATATAGTACTGATACCTAAACAAGGAGGAGTAAGAAAAGAGAAAGAAAATTACAGACCAATTTCCCTAATGAATATAGACACAAAAAAATTTAAATAAAATATTAAGAAAACATTACACCGACTTATCACAAGAATAATAAACTATGTCCAGGTAGGATTTATTCCAGGCGTGCAAGGCTAGTTCGACATAAGGAAAACTAACAGCATAATTCATCGTATCAACAGCAAAACTAATAGAAAATAGTATTATCTCAATTGATGCAGAAAAAAACTTTTGACAAAGTACAACATGCATTCCTACTCAAAACACTAGAGAACAGAGGAATAAATGGAACCTTCCTTAAAGCAGCATCTACCTAAAACCATCAGCAAACATTATATGTATTGGGGATAAGGTAGATGCATTTCCAATAAGATTGGGGTGAAACAAGGTTGTCCATTATCACCACTGTTACTCAATTTGGTACCTGAAATGTTAGCTTTAGAAATAAGAGAAGAAAAAGAAATTGAAAGAATTAGAATAGGCAAAGAAGAAACAAAGCTATCACTCTTTGCAGATGAAATGCTGATATACTTAGAGAATCTTAGAGAATCAAGTAAAAAAATCCCTGAAATAATAGCTTTAGTAAAGTAGCAGGATATAAAATAAACCCACAGAAGTCCTTGGCATTACTATATATTACTAACAAAGCCCAATAGCAAGAGCTAGAAGGAGAAATTCCACTTAAAGTTACTGTAGATATAAAATATTTGGGAGTCTACCTGCCAAAAGAAACACAGGAACTATATGAACATAATTATGAAACACTGTTCATGTAAATCAAGTCAGATCTAAATAAATGGAAAAATATTGGTTGCTCCTGCTTAGGCAAAGCTAATAAAATAAAAATGACAATTTAATCTAAATTAATTTACATAATTAGTGACATACCAATTAAACTACCAAAATATTATTTTATAGAGCTAGAAAAATTAATAACAGTATTCATCTGGAAGAACAAAACCCCCAGAATATCAAGGGAATTATTTAAACATAAATGGCAGAGAAGGTGGCCTAGTGATACCAAATCTTAAACTGTATTATAAAATAGCAGTCATCAAAACTTCTTGGTACTGGCTAAGAAATATAGTGGTGGATAACTGAAATAGGTTAGGTACACAAGACACAGTAGTCAATGACTATAGTAATCTACTCTTTGATAAACCCAAAGACTCCAGCTTCTGGGATTAAAAACTCACTATTTCACAAAAACTCCAGGAAAAATTAGAAAGTAGTATTGCAGAAACTGGGCATAGACCAATATCTTACACTATATACCAAAATAACATCAAAATGTCTTCACAGTTTAGATATGAAGGCTGATACCATAAACAATTTGGAGAGAAGGGAATAATTTACTTGCCAGATTTATGGAGAAGGAAAAAATTAATGGCCAAACAAGAGATAGAGAGCATTATGAAGTTCAAGATGGATAATTTGGTTACATAAAATTGAAAAGTTTATGTGCAAACAAAGTTGATGAAACCAACAGTAGGAGGGAAGCAGAAAATCGGGAACCAGTGTCTCTGATAAAGGCCTCATTTCTAAAATAAACAGAGAACTGAGTCAAATGTATAAGAATATAAGTTATTCCCCAATTTATAGAAGGTCAAAGGATATGAACAGGCAGTTTTCAGAGGAAGAAATTAAAGATATCTCCAGGAATAAGAAAAATGCTCTAAATCACTATTGATTAGAGAAATGCAAATCAAAACAACTCAGGTACCACATCTCACCAGTTGGAATGATTAGCATGACAAAAGAGGAAAATGATAAATGCTGGAGAAGATGTGGGGAAATTGGAACACTAATCTATTGTTTGTGCATAGCTTTTGACCCAGCAATGTCACTTCTAGGTCTGTATCCCAAAGGGATTATACAGGTGGGAAAAGGACCCATATGTACAAAAATATTTATAACAGCTCTTTTTGTGGTGGCAAAGAATTGGAAATCAAAGGGATGCTCATCAACTGGGGAATGGTGAAACAAGTTGTAGTATATGAATTTAATGGAATAATATTGTGCTAAAAGAAATGAGGAGCAGATGGACTTCATAACAACCTGGAAAAAACTTATATGAACTGATGATGTGTGTAGGGAGCATATCCAGGAGAACATTATACACAGTTATATACACACTGTATCTTTGATGACTAACTTTGATAAACTTTGCTCTTCTCAGCAATGCAAGGTTCTAAGACAACTTGGAAAGACTCATGATGGAAAAAGCAATCCACATCCAGAGAAAGAATTCTGGAGTTGTAGTAGCATTTAGATTTGAAGATCTTTCCCACACATTAATGGGCCATGTGACCTGCTTTATTCACAGGAAGCCTAATGTACATGGTGGGAGGAGCTTCCTGACAAGAAAAGGAAGTTATGTCACAGAAAATGCTGAGAGAGATAGAGAGAAAGATGTTATGTCTGCTTATGGCTGCTAATGGCTGCCCTTGCGATTATTAGAATTAAACAGGCTGATTTAGCTCTACTGTGAGTTTGTTTTGGGGAAGACCCCAGCAGAGGTTCGGAAAAGTTTCCCATGGTGAGTTTCCAGGCAGAGATATGGTGTTTTAAGTTCCTTGATGTTATGAAAAAGTGGGCTGACTGGCTGTAGGAGCTGAGCATTTGATTATGTGATATGATATTCAGGTGTGTGAATAAATGGTTTACTTCTTCTACCTTCTGTGTGGACAGTCTTGTATCCTTTGTGATACAGAAATACGTAGGCATTTTGACATTATAATCTACATTTTTATTATTGCCTTACTGTTTCATTAGTCTGAATGCAGATTGAAGCAAACTATTTGCGCTCTCTCTCTCTGTCTCTCTCTGTTTATGTTTTATTTCTTTTTTCTCACGCTTCATTCGATGGGTTTTAATTATTCTTTACAACTTGACCAGTGTGAAAATATGTCTAGTGTGAAGGTATATGTAGAACCTACATCAGATTGCATGCCATCCCAAGTGGGGAAGAGGGAGGGGGAGAAAATTTGAAACTCAAAACTTGTGGGATTGAATGTTGTGAACCAAAAATAAATAAATTTAAAACAAAAATAAATAAAAAAAGAACCAAATTGATAGCTTAAAAGAAAATCTAAAAGACTATGTAAAATAGGTGAGTTTTTATAGTACTTTAGGTTTTTTATCTCACCTTCATGGCACTCTGAGGATAAATATTTATAGGTATCATTATTTCTATTTTATTAAATAGTAAACTGAGTTTCAGAAAGTTTAAGTGATCCCAATGGTTATTTCACCAAGAAACAAAAGAACTGGGATTTGGCCTTCCAGGAGCCAAGAGGGAAGCATAAAGAAAGCAGAGAGAAATAAAGCCTCAAATTGAATTTTAAAGTGGAAGAGCCAACAAAGGTCAGAGTGAGACATTCTTTCTTCCAAAGACAACTTAAGAGGTCAGAGAGATCTATAATACAAAATCCCACATGGATGAAACACCAACGGTGGAACCAGTAGGTGGCAATAGAAACAGCAGCAGCTTCAGGAATTCTCAAGCCTCAGAGAGGAAGGGGACCTGACAGTAGGTCAGGAAGTGATTAGAAAGGACTCCTGTGTTAGCACTGGATATAAAACCAGATACTCTTTGACACATCCATTGTATATACCCACTTTTGGGCATAGTTCAAGAACAAAGAAGAATGCTTTCACTTTTTTTTCATTTTCTTTTTTTTTAATTTTTTTTAAAATTATTTAACATATTTAGTTTTCAGCATTGATTTTCACAAGAGTTTGAATTACAAATTTTCTCCCCATTTCTACCCTCCCACCCACTCCAAGTGTCGTATATTCTGGTTGCCCTATTCCCCAGTCAGCACTCCCCTCTGTCACCCCACTCCCCTCCCATCCCCTTTTCCCTTCCTTTCTTGTAGGGCAAGATAAATTTCTACACCCCATTGTCTGTGCATCTTATTTTCTAGTTGCATGCAAAAACATTTTTGTTTGTTTTTGAACATCTCTTTTTAAAACTTTGAGTTCCAAATTCTCTCCCCTCTTACCTTCCCACCCACCCTCCCTAAGAAGTCAAGCAATTCAACATAGGCCACATGTGTATCATTATGTATAACCCTTCCACAATACTCATGTTGTGAAAGACTAACTATATTTTGCTCCTTCCCAACCCATCACCCTTTATTGAATTTTCTCCCTTGACCCTGTCCCCTTTCAATAGTGTTTGTTTTTGACCACCTCCACACCCATCAGCCCTCCCCTCCATCATCCCCCCATTTTTTTTCTTCTTCCCTCTTCTTTCCTGTGGGGTAAGATTCCCAATTGGGTATGTATGGTATTCCCTCCTTAGGCCAAATCTGATGAGAGCAAAGTTCACTCATTCCCCCCTCATTCGCCCTCTCCCCTCCTCCCACGGAACTGCTTCCTCTTGCCAGCCTTAAGAGAGATAATCCACCCCATTCTATCTCTCCTTATCTCCCTCTCTCAGTATGTTCCTCTCTCATACCTTAATTTGATTTTATTTCTTTTAGATATCTTCCCTTCATCTTCAACTCACCCTGTGTCCTCTCTCTCTCTCTCTCTCTCTCTCTCTCTCTCTATATATATATATATATATATATATATATACACACATATATATGTATATATATACACACACACACATAGATATATACATACATACACATTCACCCATATATATACATAAACATATATGTATGCATATTCCCTTCAGCTACCCTAATACTGAGGTCTCATGAAACATACTCGTCATCTTTCCATATAGGAATGTCAACAAAACAGTTTGCCTTCAGTAGGTTCCTTGCAATTTCTTTTTCTTGTTCTTTTTCTTGATTACCTTTTCATGCTTCTCTTGATTCTTGTGTTTGAAAGTCAAATTTTCTATTCAATTCTGGTCTTTTCACTGAGAAAGCTTCAACGTCCTCTATTTTATTGAAAATCCATATTTTTCCTTGGAGCATGATACTCAGTTTTGCTGGGTAGGTGATTCTAGGTTTTAATCCTAGCTCCATTGACCTCCGGAATATCGTATGCCAAGCCCTTTGATCTCTTAATTTAGAAGCTGCCAGATCTTGGGTTCTTCTGATTATGTTTCCACAATACTCAAAATGTTTCTTTCTGGCTGCTTGCAGTATTTTCTCCTTGATCTGGGAGCTCTGGAATTTGGTGACAATATTCCTGGGAGATTTCTTTTTGGGATCTATTTGAGGAGGTGATCGAAGGATTCTTTCAATTTCTATTTTGCCCTGTGGCTCTAGAATATCAGGGCAGTTCTCCTTGATTATTTCTTGAAAGATGATATCTAGGCTCTTTTTTTGATCATGGCTTTCAGGTAGTCCAATAATTTTTAAGTTATCTCTCCTGGATCTATTTTCCAGGTCAGTGGTTTTTCCAAGGAGATATTTCACATTGTCTTCCATTTTTTCATTCCTTTGGTTCTGTTTGATAATATCTTGATTTCTCATAAAGTCACTAGCTTCCACTTGCTCCAATCTCATTTTTAAAGTAGTATTTTCTTCATTGGTCTTTTGGACCTCCTTTTCCATTTGGCTAATTCTGCCTTTCAAGGCATTCTTCTCCTCATTGGCTTTTTGGAGCTCTTTTGACATTTGAGTTAGTCTGTTTTTTAAGGTGTTGTTTCCTTCAGTGTATTTTTCAGTATTTTTTTGGGTCTCCTTTAGCAAGTCATTGACTTGTTTTTCATGGTTTTCTCGCATCCTTCTCATTTCTCTTCCCAATTTTTCCTCTACTTCTCTAACTTGCTTTTCCAAATCCTTTTTGAGCTCTTCCATGGCCTGGGACCAGTTCATGTTTTTCTTGGAGGTTTCTGTTGTAGGCTCTTTGACTTTATTAATTTCTTCTGTCTGTATGTTTTGGTCTTGTTTGTCAGCAAAGAAAGATTGCAAAGTCTGAGACTGAATCTGGGTGCGTTTTCGCTGCCTGGCCATATTCCCAGCCAACTAACTTGACCCTTGAGTTTTTCAGTGGGGTATGACTGCTTGTAGACTACAGAGTTCTATGTTCCATGTTTGGGGGGGAGGTGCCAGCTCTGTCACACCACCACTGCTCCTTCCCCAAGAACCCCCAACCCGAACTGGGCTTAGATCTTTGGCAGGCTGTGCACCCCTGCTCTGATCCGCCACTTAATTGCTCCCACCAGGTGGGTCTGGAGCTGGATGCAGCAACAGCTGTAGCTGCCCCACCTCTGCTGCCCCCAGGGCTGGAAGCCGAACCACAAACTTCTTCCACTCCCGTAGGTTTTCCCACTAACCTTCTCCACAGTCTTTGGTGTTTGTGGGTTGAGAAGTCTCGTAACTGCCACAGCTCACTGATTCAGGGCGCTAGGGCATGCTCTGCCCAGTTGCTGGTCTTGTTGGTCCACGCTGCTCAGGCTGTGCTCTGCTCCACTCCGTTCCCAGCTCCCAGCTCCCAGCTCCGTGTGGGAAAGACCTCTCCCAGAGACCATCCAGGCTGTCCTGGGCTGGAGCCCTGCTTCCCTCTGCTATTTTGTGGGTTCTGCCATTCTAGAATTGGTTCAGAGCCATTTTTTATAAGTTTTTGGAGGGACTCGATATGGAGCTCACACTATTCCCTGCTTACCAGCTGCCATCTTGGCTCCGCCCCCCAGAATACTTTCATTTAAGAGAGAGCAGAATCCCTAAGGTCCAGTATTGCTTCCAGTCACAAGTGATCTGGTACCCTGAGAAACAGTAGTTCTTCTGGTACCAAGGGAGGAGGGTTCCTGAGAAGCACAACCAATTGCAGTCTTAAGTAAACAAGGGCCATTAGGCCATAGTCCATAAAGAGGAGAGTGAAAACCAGGAGAGCAGTGACTACACCTTTTCCCAAATGGCACCAACTTGAAAGCATTGAAAACTCCCAAACTCTCAGAACTACCTCTTAAAACTCAAATATGAAATATAAAGCTTGGGAAAGTATCACTCCCTTGTCTCCATACCAAGAACGGAGCCCAATTTTACCATAAAGTTAAAAATCAAGAAGAATAGTGGAAAACATAAAATAACAGAAGAAGAACCTGACCATAAAAAGCTACTATGGTGACAGGAACAAAATGCAAAATCAGAAGACAAGGAAGTTAAAATTGCTACAAGCAAAGCCTCAAAGGAAAAAAAAAATGTGAATTAGACACAAATCCAGCAAGGGTTGCTGGAAGAAATAAAAAAAATGATTTTCAAAATCAAATAAGACAAGTAGAGGAAAAATTCAACTAAAAATGAAAGCAAAGGAAGAAAATTCTGTAAAAACAATTAACAACATGGTAAAAGAGGAACAAAATATTGAAAAAAATAAAATCTGGAACAGTAGAATTGGCTAAATGGCAAAAAAAGAGTTACCAAAGCTCACTGAAGAAAATAAGGCCTTAAAGCTTTGAATTGGGCGCGTGGGAGCTAATGACTCCATGAGATATCAAGAAACAATCAAAAAATGCCAAAACATTGAAAAATAGAGGAAATTTTGTAATATCTCATAGGAAAAAGAACTTAACTGGAGAACAGAATTAAGAGATATAATTTAAGAATTATTGAATTACTTGAAATTCATAAACAAAGAAAGGGCTTGGACATCAAGAAATTGTCAAGGAAAATTGCCTAGATATCATCAATCCAAATGGTAAAATAAAGCTTGAAAGAATACAACCATCACCACTGGAAGAAATCCTCAAAACAAAACATCTAGAAATATTATAGCTAAATTCCAGAACTCCCAAGTCAATGACAAAATACTTCAAGCATCCAGAATGAAACCATTCAAATACCATAGAGCCACAGTCAGGATCACATAAAAATTAGTTCCTACCATGTTAAAGTTGCTGAGGGCTTGGAATGTGATATACTGGAAGGTAAAAGAACTTAGGTTACAACAAAGAATAGACCACTCAAGAAAACTGAGTATAATCCTTCAAGGGAAAAATGGATATTTAATGAAATGGATGAATTTCAGACATTCCTGATGGAAAGAACAAAATTGAATAGAAAATATGATTTTGAAATATAAGACTCAAGGGAAGCATAAAAAAAGTTTAAAGATAAATCTTAAGGCAACAAAAGGTTGAAATGTTTACATTTCTACATGGGTAGAAGATGTGGTTTCTTGCTCTTCATGCTCAAGGAGGACCAAAATGGCATCATTTCAATGTGCAATGTACAATGTTTCCATCTGTGGTTGAACATACCAAAATGAGCTCAAAAGGCTCTACCACAAGTGAGGGATGAATAGTCCTTACTACCAATAGGGAAAAACTGAAAGCAGCTAAAAACAGTGTTGGGTGCATGGAAGACATTAGGTACAAATAAACAGTAGTAAATGACCATGATAACCCAGTGTTTAATAAACCTAATAATCTAAATTTTTGCATAAGAATTCACCATTTGATAGATATTTCTAGGAAAACTAGAAAGTAGCTTGGCAGAAAATTAAGCATAAACCACTCTCTCACACTGTATACCAAGATAGGGTCAAAATAAATAAATTATTTAGACTTAAAGGGTAATATCCTAAGTAACTTAGTAAAACGTGGGGGGAAAAGTACCTGTTAGATCTATGATTAAAAGAAGTGTTTATGACCAAAGAAGACAAAGATAGGATTACATGAAGAAAAAACAGATAATTCTAATTATGAAATTGAAGAAAAAAGTTGTATTTTTTAAAAACTAAAGGAATGTAGCCAAAATTGGAAGAAAACTGGAAACTGAGAAAAAATAGTTACCACAAGATTTGCTGATAAATAGGTCATTTCTCAAGTATAGAAGGAAACGAGCTAAATTTATATATAAAAAGACATTCTCCAGTTGATGAATTGTCAAATTATATGAACAGGAAGTTTTTTGAAGAAAAATTAAAGTTATCACTAGTCACATAAAAATGTGCAAAATCACTTCTGATTAGAGAAATCCAAATTAAAACAACTCTGAGAAACTACCTTGCACCTATGAAATTGGTCAAGATGACAAAAAAGAAATTTAGAAATGTTAGAGGGGAGGGAGAAAAATAGAGATGCTAATGCACTGTGAGTGGAAATGTGAACTAGTCCAACCATTCTGGAGAGTAATTTGGAACTATGTTCAAATGGTTATAGAACTGTGCATACCAGTTGACTCAGCAATACCACTACTGTATCTGCATCCCAAATAAATCAACTATAAGGGAAAAGAACCTATTTGTACAAAAATCTTATAGCATCTCTTTTTGGTGGCAAAGATTCAGAAATCAAAAGGATATTCACCTGTGGGGGAAGGTTGAACAAGTTGTGTTATATGACTGTGATGGAATACTATTGTGCCATAAGAAATGACAATCAGAATGCTTTCAGAGGAAGCTGGGAAGTCTCATATGAACTGATACAAAGACAGGTGAACAGAATCAGGAGAACATTGTACATAGTAATAGTAATGTAACGATGATTAAATGCAAAGGATTTAGCTATTGTTATCAAGACAATGATTCAAGATCATTCCAAAGGGCTCAGGATGAAAAATGCTAACCTCCTTTAGAGAGATAACTGATGAGCTTGAATGAAGATTGAGATACTTATTTTTAATTTTCTTTATTTTTCTTATTTTCATTTGCTCTGTTTTACGTTACAACATGGCTAATATAGGAATATGTTTGCATGACTTCACACACATAATTTATATCATACTGCTTGCCTTCTCAAAGAAGAGGGAAGGTTGGGAAGTAGGGAGAGAGATTCTGAAAGTCAATTTTTTTTCAAGAAAATGATTGTTAATTTTTATATGTAATTGGGAAATATTTAATGAAATAACTTTAGAAAAAAGTGGATTTGTATCCAAATCTTGCTAATTTTTAGGTCAGCCCTATAGCCCCTTCCCACCCTTTTATTAGGAAAAAATAGGATAGCTCATAGACACCTTTCTGCAAAACCGTCTAATATGTTTTTGTTCTTTAATATTTTAGCCACTAAACTATGAAAAATTCTACTTTTTCCTGATTCCTGAGTCATAGACTGAACACAAAAGTTTAGAGTTCCTCCTTCCCAACATTTTATATTCTCAAATGTTTCTCAGCCTCTGTATTTCTACAGAAAAGAGGTAAATACCCAAAAGCCTATACAAACTTTAAGCTCTAATGTTTTCTTAGTTTTAATCTGTAATTCACTCTGATCACAAATTCTACTGTACTCTAGCTCCTTCTCCACAGGGTATTGCAAATCTTTTTTCACTTATTCCTGAGCCTCATTTTCTTTTTTTGGAGTTTTAATCCCAACCTCACATATTCCTGTTTGTCTCACTCCTATTCCTTTTCTAAGTCCTCATTCAGTTTCACATAAAGGATCATGGCAGCAGAGAAATGGTATATCATATGATTGTATACTTTAGAAATGGAAGGGACCTTAGATTTATAGGAGAATGAATACCGAATTTGACATCAGTTGATCTGGAGTCAAATTCAGCCTTTCTCATCTACTCCCAAAGTGACTTTGCACAACTTCCTTAACCTCTCTTGAGCATGTCTCATTTTTAAAATAAGGGTTTGGAAGAGATATTTCCATTGAAATCTAGGCCTCTGATTTTATGATCTACTAAAATCCACTGGCTTTATAGATGAAGAAACTGAATCCCATAGTGGTAAACTGACTGGTATGAAATGACTCAGCTAGGAAGTAGAAAGGTTGAAATGCAAACTCACACTGACTCTGCCTTTAATATTTTTTTCCACTACAACAGGATGTTATTTTTTTGGAGGAGAAATCTCATTTAATTTTATTATGTAATAAGAAACTATTTATCTTGTCTTCCTCCCACCCTCCCACCCACATTGAGGAATAAAGAAAAACAAAATCTCCTTTTATGTATATAATGCATATATATGTACACACATATATGTATGTGTGTACACAAGTAAACATATATACACAATATGTATGTATATATACACATATGTGTACATATTTATATATTAATATACATGTGTATACACATATGTATATATACAAATACATACACATATACATTATATATGCATATATGTGTGTATACACACACACAAGCAAAACAAAATTTCACATCAGCCATATAAAAAAGGTTAAATATTCTGAATTTTTTACCCTTTTATTAGGAGATGGGTCACATGTTTCAACATAATCAGTCCACTGGTATTATCGTTGGCCATTGTGATAATCAGAGCTCCTTTTTCAGAGATGTTGGGTTTTACAATATCGTATAAATTGTTCTCCCAGTTTTGCTCAATTTATTTTTTATCATTCCATATGATTCTTCCTAGGTTTTTTTTTTTTCTGAAATCACCCTCTTCATCATTTTTAGAGCACAATAGTAATCTATGACTTTTATATCAATAACTTTTTCAGTCATTCCTTAATATGTGGGTACCTCCCCATTTAGGTTCCAATTCTTTGTCACTACAACAGGACATTATTGAGACAGTAATGGCAGCTAGGTGACACAAGTCCCACTCTGTAATTTTAGCTACCATGCCTTCTTTCTGATTTTCCTCATCCCAATATTTTTTTTTCATTACCAACCCTTACAAATTATCTTGGTTTTTAAAAGCCTGTACATTCTATTTGAAAAAAAAATATTATATATCAATAGAGTTTTTCAATAAATTTTGAGAGTCCCCATCATCACAAATATTAAAGACAACTTAGAAGATCAGTAGGAAAGGTCTGTTGGAGCTGAGTGTGACAGCAGCACAGTAAGGGCCCAGCCTTGGGGTGGTGGTGGTAGCAGTGGTGGGGGGCAGCAGCTCCTACTTCAAGAGCTCTTGGCTCATAGACAGTGGAGGAGTGGGAGATGAGTGGCTGATCATAAGGAGATTGCAGGGATCTTTTTCGGGTCACTCAGCCAAGATTCTCTTTCTTTACCTGTGCTTCAATCTAGGTAGTAGTCCAGGGTGGGAAAGGAGGAGCACTGGCATGATAGAGCTTGTGGCAGCAGTGGAGAAGGAATCCTCACAGTTCTAAGGAAGAAAAGTGTGCTTGTGCTTGCTCACAGACCAGATTACAGGAGAGAAGTAACACTTCTCCTTTCATAATACCACCTTGGAAGAACTGACAATTTACAGATCCACAGAAGTATCTCTGAAAATAGCTATAAAAAAAACCCTGAAGGTTGAGACAGTACACCTTCCACAATTGAAGCAGAGTCATACCTTTACAAAGACCTCAAAAGTCAGGTAATTGACTGGAAAAATGATCAGAGAATAAAAACATCAGACTATAGAATCTTACTTTGGTGATGAGGAAGATCAAAACATATAATTAGAAGAAGACACTAAAGTCAAAGATCCTAAATCCAAAACCTCCAAGAAAAATATGAATTAGTCACAGGCCATGGGAGAACTCAGAAAGGAGTTTTAAAATTAAGTAAGAGCCTTAGAGAAAAAAATTGGAAAGAGAAATGAGAGTGACACAAGAACATCATAAAAAATAAGTCAACAACTTGCTAAAAGAAACCCCCCCAAAATGCTAAAGAAAATAACACCTTAAAATAGACTAACCTAAATGGCAAAGGAGGTACAAAAAGCCAGAGAGGAGAAGAATGCCTTAAAAACCAGAATTGGCCAAATGGAAAAGGAAGTCCAAAAGTTCATTGAAGAAAATAATTTCTTAAAATTTAGAGTGGAGCAAATGGAAGCCAATGACTATATGAGAAATCAAGAAAATTATGAAACAAAACCAAAAGATTGAAAAAAAGTAAAAGAATCTCATTGGAAAAATAACTGACCTGGAAAATAGATCCAGGAGAGATAATTTAAAAATGTTGGATTATCTGAAAGCCATGATCAAAAAAATGCCTAGATAATTTCAAGAAATTATCAAAGAAAACTGTCCTGATATTCTAGAATCAGAGGGCAAAATAGAAATGTAAAGAATCTACACATCAACTCCTGAAATATGTCCCAAAAAGAAAACTCCTAGCAATGTTGTAGCCAAATTTTAGAGTTCCCAGGTCAAGGGGAAAACATTTCAAGCAGTCAGAAAGAAATAATTCTACCACACAACCAGTATACTACAAGATTTAGCAGCCTCTACATTAAAGGTTTAGAGGGCTTGGAATATGATATTCTGGAGATCAAAGGAGCTAGGATTAAAACCAAGAATCACCTACCTAGCAAAACTGATTATAACCCTTCAGGGGAAAATATGGATTTTCAATGAAATAGAGGACTTTCAAACATTCTTGATGTAAAGACCAGAGCTGAATAGAAAATTTGACTTTCAAATATAAGAATCAAGAGAAACATGGAAAGCTAAATAGGAAAGAGAAATCATAAGGGACTTATATTAAAGTTGAACTGTTTACATATCTACATGGAAAGATGATATTTGAAACTCTGTATTTGTAACTCAGACCTTTCTCAGTATTAGGGTATTTGGAGGGAATACACACACACACACACATATGTATATACACACGCACACATACATACACATACACACATACACACATCATATATGTACATACAAACATAAATATATAGTGTGTATGTGTCTATATTATATATGTGTACATGTATATACACATAGATATATAGGCACATACATGCTTATACATAAAACATGTATATGTATGAATATATACACATACATGTATGTGTATATGCATTTGCATACACATAAACACATATGCAGTGTGCACACGTGTATATGCATGCATTTGTACACATATATTTATGTATAAATATATATGTATATATGCACATATGTATCTTATAGGTAGAGAAAGAGAGATGTAGAAAGAGGGCACAAGATGAGTTGAATACGAAGTGATGATAGCTAAAAAATAAAATTAAGGGTTGAGAGAGGAATGTACCGGGAGAAGATGAAAGGGAGAGGTACAATGGAATAAATTATCTCACATAAAATACACAAGAAAAAACTTTTGCTTTGGAGGGGAAGAGCTGGGGAGGTGAGAGGGAATGAGAGAATCTTAATCTCATTGGATTTGGCTTAAGGAGGGAATAGCATACACACTCAATCAGGTATGGAAATATATCTTACTCTACAGGAAAGAAGGAGAAAAGGGGATAAGAGAGGGCAGATGACAGAAGAGAGGGCTGATTGGAGGAGAGGGTAATCAGAAGGAAACACTTTTGAGGAGGGACAGGGTCAAAGGAGAGAATAGAGTAAATATGGGGCAAGATAGGATGGAAGAAAATATAGTTAGTCTTTCACAATATGACTATTATGGAAGTGTTTTGTGTGTCTACACATGTATAATCTGTATCAAATTGCTTGTCTTCTTAATGAGGGTGGGTAGGGAGGGAGGAAGGAAGACAATGTGGAACTCAAAGTTTGTAAAACAAATGTAAAAATTATTTTTACATGCAACTGGGAAAGAAGATATACAGTCTGTGGGGGTATAGGAATCTATCTTGCCCTACAGGAAAAATAAAAGGGAAGGGAGGATGGTGATAGAAGGGAGGGCAGATTGGGGGAATGGGTAGTCAGAATGCATGTCACCTTGGGGTGGGAGGAGGAGAGAGATGGTGTGAAAATTTTCAACTCAAAATATTATGTAAGTGAATGTTGAAAAATAAAAATAAATTAATAAAATTTAAAACAAATGAAGAGAGAAACTAACACAGCAAAAATGTAAATTGGTCAGATTTTGCTTCTGTTAATTTCATACAATAGTTTTCCTTATTTATTCTACCTTTATATTATTTTATTTTTATTAAAATAAATAGGTTGTCAGAGTATACATAGCTGACTCAAAACTGACTCTTGCATTAAAAGAATATTTCCTCTTCCCTATAATTTCAATTTCATTTGTCTAATTTTTCTAAATGTTTACCATGCTAAGCATCTTATGAATCTTTTCTTAAAAATATTCTGTTGTAAAAGTCTAAGAATTCTATGTAATCTGTGAGTAATTTGTGTTTTTCATTCCTTATTTCTCTACCATATGTGCCAATATATACTTGATTTCCTATCCTATATCCAACTTTGCATTGAAGTCATGGAGTGTGAAAGTATATGTTGAACTAATTTGGAGGTTCTTATCAAATTCTTCACAAACATTAACTATCTCTTTATTCTAATATAAGAGATGGAATAGTGAAAGTTTAATCATAGCAAACAGTGACCCCTCGTATCCTGTGGCAGTAATCTTTGTCTAACTTCTATTCTACCTGTATCCTATATCACTCAGTTCAGTTTCTTATGACCTCTCTTCTTCTTTGAGTTTTGTATGGAGCTTCTAAGCTTATGTCCACTTAGACTTACTTCTTCATGGTTACCTGGGGAAGTATGGGCCAATGTTTTTTAGCCTCTCCCTTTGCTCCCTTGATAATGCAGTGAATTATCAGTTCATACCTCATAGAGATTGCCATTACAGTTTGTCCAATACCCCATCATCAATCTCTGTTCAGTGACTGAGTTATTCAAGAATCACTCTTTTAGATTCAGCAAGAGAAATAAATCCACAAATCACACTTATTTTCACAAAGGGTAAACTTTTTTTCAAACACCTATTATAAATACTGAGATACAAGATGAGCAGTCTTCATTAAAAGAAAAGGAAAAAAATTGTAAAAATTGATTTCAGATTATCTCTAGACCTTTCTTAGTGTTTCTCCATTAACCCAAACATTATTTTTTTCTTTCAAATAACATATTACACACACATATATTTGTCTGTGGATATTTGGCTATAGATATAGTGACATTTGGCTATAGATATATAGACATGAATATGTATATACAATCCTTCTCTTCATCATCATCATCATCATCATCATCATCATCCCATTGGATCTGAATTATTTTGCTATGTGTATATGTGTGCTACGATATTTACTTGAATTTTGATAAATTTATTTTTTTAAATTGTGAGATATCTTCAATTTACAATCTACCACTCTAGGCAATAGACTTTAGTACCATTCCAAAACTTTCAGTGTGTTTTGTCTTTGTTACATAATCAACATTTTTAAATTAAAAAGCAATATGTCCAAAGTACCCTGTAACTGGTGTGTTGCCCAGACACAAAAATATCCAGCATATTAGAAAGTTCAAAGTGGAAACCATCCATATGCCATTTAATGACTGGCTTGTCAAAAGGAACTTGTTTGTAGTAAATTTGCCCATATGGATGCATTTCAAAATATACTCTAAGACTTCATGAAGCATATGCATTTACCTCTTACATATCAAATTCCTGCTAAAATTGCAACTACCTATATGCTTCATTTGTCTGATGCATCTGATTAGGTCATTGGTTCCATGCCATCCAATAATGCAGTTTGCTAGTCATGCATACCTTCTAGTCTTATATAAATATTGCTTTTCTTCCCACAAATAGGCTTCAAGTCCCAACATGCCAGAATTTTCTTCTCTGTTTATCTTCATTGCATGGGTAACAATGGGGCACAATATCTATCCATCAGTAATCTTTTGCTTTGCTAAGTGATCAAACCACTTTTTTCTTTTCAAACATCTTACTGATTACATGAAGTTTCTGAGTATCAAAATAGGAAATGAAGTATGTTTTCTACATAATTTAGACAAAAAAGAACGTTTACTTAGGTGACAAAACTGTATTGATATGAAATATTTGAACAATTGTCTCAATTCTTAAAATATTTTGGCAACAATAAGGAAAGATTTTTTTTAAATGGAAGGGGCCATGGCTATTGGGCTGTAAATGTTTTAAATTTTTAGGTTTTAATTATAGATTTACCTCATTTTGTTAGTTTGACATTTGATAGGTGTCCATTTTAATTATTAGATTTATAATAATGACATTTCATAGGATCATAGAAGGACAGATTTAGAACCAGAAGGACCTTAAAACCCTCTTTTTATAAATGTGGAAATTGTGGCAATGAAAGATTGAAGCAATACTGTAGCACAGCTAGTTAGTATCTGAGGCAGGATTTGAACTCAAGTCTTCCTTATTCCAAGTCCAGTATTCTATACTCTACACAGCTGTCACATTACCTTTTAAGCTTCAAGGATCTACATTTACAATTTCACCAGTGTGCATCCTCCCAACAATGATACAGATCTCAGTCTCTCAGATTTACCATTTTCATCATTACTTTGAGCCCAACCACAAAATGATCCTTTCTGAACATAAATTAGTAATTGAAGAATAGGGAAAAAGTTAAACTGTTTCAAATACACACAGCCTTTCCAGAAAAGTTAGAATTTGCATGAGATTCTCTTTCTAACTGTATATCCTACTAGCTTTTCAGATTGAAGATGTCCCAAAATGATCTTCCTTTGAAGATTGGAAGTCACTTCCTTGCCATAATACAACAATTAGGGAAGACTTTAGACCATGATTAATTTGCTTTTTAATACCAGATCCTCACACAGTGCTTAACATATGATAGGTGTGTAGTAAATACATTTTTAATGAATGAGAATAACAACCACAAAATATTGTTTCAAAAAGAAAAAAAAATAGGAGAGACTATGAAATACGGTCAGTAAGCCAAAAGCTATTTTTATCAAAACAGGGACTCAGAGTTACAAGGTCAGATTAATGTGTTTTTTTTTTCTGAATGTGGTAAGGATAAATTATTGACTGCCCATTGAAAATTATCCAGAGATAGCCAGATAGAAATACCATGTTCAAAAGAAAAGTAATATACACAATGGGAAAAATGAGTGCTGTAAAAAGCCTTATGTTCCACATTAGAGGTATGGATGCTCAATTGAAGTAGGAGAAATGTGCCCATTATGACACATAAACGAGCTGGGTGTTCTTTTCTCAAAGCAAGTTATACCACATATCCAAACTGGAAATTCAGGCTTCACTGAAGGATATCTTGGGCTTTGGGACCACATATGTCTCAAGAATTTAGACCACAGAATTGAAAGAAAACTTTTACCTCTTTTATTTTCCTCCACCTCTTATAGGCCTCCCTAAACAAGGCCAACTATATTTTCAATTTCCTCTGTGTCTAACTTCACCCCATTACCTATTCTATGTATTCTGATCCAAAGGTTTCGACATCTGTTGTTTTTGCATGCTTATGACTTTTAATAAAACTTTATGTTCACTGAACTGGATGTGAAGAGTATTTGTTTTTCATGTGTCCCTCATGAAATGTCAGATCATTATTCTATTTTCAATGCATATTTTCTCCTCTTTTTCTATTTGTATCATATCTTTTTTATTATTTCTGTTTCAAAGTAATGGATGTTACATATGTTTAAAATATTAAGTATATGTAGGTTAATTACTTGATCTTTAAAAAGTCATCAGAGTACTCATTTTTGCCCTTTGAGGCCAATAAAGAGCTGGTAATCATATCCTCATCTATATGTTCTGGCCTAACTGAATATGAGATCACTCATCTTAATAATGTAAAAGAAAGGTTTTTTAGACTTGAATTATTTAGATATTATCTTCAATTAATTTTAATTTGAGTACGCAAACATGTCTAATTGAACCAAAAAAATGATTGTTGTGATGCAAGTTGATAGCATTCTTACCAAAGAAGGTTCATATGAACAGGAATTCATTGATTCAAGACAATAAATAATGGAAAATATGCTGGAAATAGACTCAGATGACAAAAGTTCAAATGCAGTTCTGCCACTTGCTAGCAGAGCAACTCAATATCGTCATCAATAAAATGAGGAGTACAGGGGGGTAAGGTTAGATTGCCTCAGAGGTACCTTCTGATAGTAAATATAAGATCCTACTTAGATAAACAAAATGTATATACACCATAGTGATCTCTGATCTTACCTGTATTAATATGGGATATAACAGTTTCATACTAAGACGATAGGGTTATTAGATCATAGGATGTAGAAATTGAAGGGTCTTTAGAGGTCAGTTTTAGTTATCCCTTCATTTTGCAAATGAAAATACTAAGGTTCGAAGAAGGAAAGAATCATATCCATGATAGTAAGTATGAGAGCTAAATAATATATTTATATAAAATAAAATTTTACTGATATTTTTTTACACTGCCTAAACTTCTATAACCCTCCTCCTTCCAGGAGGGTAATAAAATAATATTTTTAAAAGAAAAAAGAGAAAGGGTAGAAAGAAACAATCAGAAAAATTGATCAATGAATCAAAAAAAATCTAACAATATGTTCATGTTCTACACCTGTGGACCATCAACTTCTGAAATCTCAATGTCTTGGAATCCATGTTTGTTTTAGATAATTTTAAAACATTTCTTTATGATTTATTTGTTTGTTGTTCTTTCCATTTACATTGTTGTAGTCATTGTACATTTGGTTTCCTTAGCTCTGTTGACTTCCTTTTTCATCAGTTCATGTCAGTCTTTAGATGTTTCTGTGCATTTATTATTTTTATGATTTCTTGTAACACAATTATGCTGCATGAGGTTCATGTTATGTACACTTATAATGTAAAAAATTCATAAAAGTCATTTGCCATTCTCTAATTGGCAGATATTTTTTTAAATTCTTTGTTAATATAAAAGTCCTGCTATAAATAATTTACACCATATTTTCTAATCTCACCACTGCCTCATATTCTAGATGAACATTTTAAATTGTATGACCTGCTAGGTATTGAAATTCAAGATGTCCTCAAAGAAACTCACCATCTTACTGAAACCATAAAAACAAAAAAAAATTTTCTGCTTGCTTTACTACTTTTGCTCATGGTAAAATTACATTCTGATAATTTTGAAAGGGGAAAGGATCTTGAAAAATTTTTAGTGGAAAGACCATTAAATGTGTAGTCTGAAAACCTGCATTCAAATTCTGTCTCTGATACCTGGCTATTTGACCATGGGCAAGTCAGTTAACCTCTTTGATCCTCCATTTCCTCACCTAGAAAACAGAAATATTATTTTCAATACCAAACTCAGAAGAAAATCATGAAGAAAGTGCTTTGCAACTTTCTCTTTATCATGTAAATGTGAACTATTATTTCATTGGCTGGAAGAAAATCTAACTAAACTAATTATAGTGGGAGCTATGATGAGAAAAGAATGCAAGCTCCTTGTGTGGAAGAACGACTTTATTTTTATGTCTGTGTACTCAATGATTGTAGTAACAATTTAGATTTGAAGATCTTTCTGAACCATTAATAGTCCATGTGATCTGCTTTTGTCACAGTAAGCCTAAGTCTCACGTGGTGGGAAGAGCTTCCTAATGGGAAAAGGAAGTTATGTCATAGGAAATGGAGAAAGAGAGAGAGAGAGAGAGAGACAGAGACAGAGAGAGAGAGACAGAGAGACAGAGAGAGAGAGTGAGCAGGTATGACGGCTAATGGCAGCCATTGTGATAGAGCTGAACAGGCTCACTTAGCTATACTGTGAGTTTGTGTTTGGGGAAGGCCCCAGCAGGGGGTTGGATAAGTTTTGGGATGGCAAGGCTCCATGTTATGATATTGTGTTTTAAGTTCCTTGCTGCTATGATAAAGTGGGCTAACTGGCTGTGGGAGCTGAACATGTGATTATGGGATATAGTTCTCTGGTGTCTGAATAAATGTTATACTTCTATCTTCTATATGGAGAGTCTCTCATACGTTGTGATATAGAACTACATAGGTACAGTCCTGATTATCTTTACTGTTGTGTATATTGCTTTACTGATACAGTGCCTAACACTGTACCTCTAATAGGGTAGAAATAAAATAGATGCTTGTTGAACGAATGGATGAATAAATTCAAGGATTTAATTCAAAAAGCATTCATAAAGTTCCAACTATGCCCAAGTCATTGAATCAAATAATTATCCAGGCTCAAAACCTCAAAGACATTTTTGTTACCTCACTTTAATTTTCTTCCTCTGATTTTTAGGTTTCATGGATTGTATCTCCGAAATAACTCTGATTTTGTCTTTCTCTTTCTATGCCCACCCTTACAACCATAGTACAATTACTTATCACTCAATTAAACTATTATTCCAAAAACTTCCTGTCAAATTTATCCATCTCTAGTCTCTATTCCTAAGATATAACAAATAACCTACATATACTATTGCCACATTAGTCTATCTAATGCTAATTTTATTTTTTAAATTGCTTTTAATACTTTGTATTTGGAATAAAATTAACATTTTAATTCATTCATTCCTTTATGTGTGTTTTAAAACATAAAATGATTTATATATGAAACTGTGAATCTCTTATATAGAGCCTGATATTCTTTTTAATATAATGGAAAATCTGACACGTAAATTTTTAAAATTTTTATTTTCAGTTTCAAATTCTCTCCCTTCCTCCTTCACCTTACCCACTCATTATGAAGGCAATATATGCACTACTCATTATACATATAAAGTCATGTGAAACATTTCCACATTAGGCTTGATGACATGGAAGGAAGGAAGAGAAAGAAAGAATGGAAGGAAGGAAGGAAGGAAGGAAGGAAGGAAGGAAGGAAGGAAGGAAGGAAGGAAGGAAATAAGGAAAGAAAACATGCTCTCATCATTGCTCAAGAGTCAATCAGTTCTTTCTCTAGAGGTGGGTATCATTTTTCATCACAACTTTGGAATTGTCAGGTGTGCTTTCTGGTCTTCTTTCTATTCTCTTCTCATTTTTTTCTCTTTTTTCCCCTATATATGTATGTGTGAGTACGCATATGTATATATGTATGTATAAACATACATATATATTTTAAATTTTCCCCCAATTACATGTAAAAACAATTTTAATTTTTTTTCAAAATTTTGAGTTCCAAATTCTCTGCTCCTCTGCCCCTTCCCCCTTTGAGAAGATAAGCAATTTGGCATAGGCTATACATATATCATCATGCAAAATACATTTCCATGTAAGTCATATTGTGAAAGAAAACACAGAGAAAAATAAAGAAAAAGTATCTTCAATCTGTATTCAGCCTATACCAGTTCTATTCTATGAACATGGAAAATTCCTTTCATCATAAGTGTGTCAGAATTGTCTCAGATAATTTTATTGTTGAAAATATCTAAGTTATTCACAGTAGTTCAACATACAGCATTGCTGTTGTTATGTACCACGTCCTCCTTGCTCTGCTCAATCTCTTTGCATCAGTCCATGTCAATTTTTCTAAGTTTTTTTTTCTTAGAGCATCTTGCTCATCATTTCTTATAGCACAATAGTATTCCAACACAATCACAGACAACAACTTGTTCAGCCATTCTCTAATTGATGGGCCTCCCCTTAATTTCCAATTTTTTTTGCCACCACTAAAAGAACGGCTCTAAATATTTTAGAACACTTTTTATCACTTTGGGATATAGACCTAGTAGTGCTATTGCTGGTTCAAAGGATATGCATGGTTTTATAGCCCTTTGGGCGTAGTCCCAAATTGCTCTGTAGAATAATTGAATCAGTGTATGACCTCACCAGCAGTGCATTAATATTTTAATTTTCCCACATCCCCTACAACATTTATCATTTGACTTTTCTGTCGTATTAGCCAATAAGGGGGTGGCTCAGAGTTGTTTTAATTTGCATTTCTCTAATCAATAGTGATTGAGAGCATTTTTTTCATGATTATAGATAGCTTTGATTACTTTCTCTGAAAGACAAAGTCTGTTCATATACTTTGACCATTTATCAATTGAAAAACATCTCCTGTTTCTATTAAATTGAATGAGTTTTCTATGTATTTGAGAAATTAGGTATTTATCAGAGCAATTTGTTATAATTTTTTTTCACAGTAATGGTTACTATGTATTTCCCTCCATCCAATTTTTCACTTGCTTATCCTATTCTCTCTCTCCTTTCACTCTTTGCATTTTCAAAAATATTTTGTTTCTGACTTTTGCCACCCCAAGTTACCCTGTGTTTATATCCCCCAATCCCTTTTCTCTCCTACATTTTTCTGTGGAAAGATAGATTTAAACCAATTCCAATGAGAAGGTTTACACTCTTTCCCCATTCCCCCAATTCCCTTGCTTCATTTCCACTGTAAAATCTCTTTCAAGCTTCTTTTATATCAGATAATTTATCCCATTCTACTTCTCCCTTTCCCCTTCTCCCAGTGCATTCTTCTTTCTAACACCTTAATATTATTTTATTTTTTAAAGATTCTTTCCCATCATGTTTAACTCATACCTGTATTCCCTGTTTCTGGATACTCCTTTTAACTACCTTAATAATGAGAAAGTTTTTAGGAGTTACAATACCAATTTTCACATGTAGGAATGTAAACAGTTGAACCTTATTAAATTCCTTATGATTTTTCTTTTCTGTTTACATTTTATTGTTTCTTTTGAGTCTTGTCTTTGAAAGTCAGATTTTTTGTCAGCTCTGGTCTTTTCATCAAGAATGCTTGAAATTCTTCAATTTCATTTAATGTCCTTTTTTCCCCTGAAGGATTATACTCAATTTTGCTGAGTAGGTGACTCTTAGCTTTAATCCTAACTCTTTTCCACTCAGGACTATCATATTCCGAGCCCTCCAGTCCCTTAATGTAGAAACTGCTAAGTCTTATGTTATCCTGACTGTGGCTCCACAATATTTGAATTTTCTTTTGGCTGCTTACAATATTTTCTTCTTGAGCTGGGAGCTGTGGTATTTGGCTGTAATATTCCTGGGAGTTTTCATTTTGAGATCTCTTTCAGGAGGTGATCAGTGGAAGCTTTCAATGTCTATTTACCCCCTGGTTCTAGAATATCAAGGCAATCCTTGAAAATTTCTTGAAAGAAGATGTCTAGGCTCCTTTTGGTAATCATGACTTCAAGATAGTCCAGTAATTCTTAAATTATCTCTCTGAGATATATTTTTGTCTGGGTCAGCTTTTTTCCAATAAGATATGCTATATTGTCTTCTATTTTTTTATCCTTTTGGTTTTGTTTGATTGCTTGATGATGTCTCATGAAGCCATGAGTTTCCACTTTCTCAATTCTAATTTTAAGGAATTATTCTCTTTAATGAGTTTTTGTGCTTCCTTTTCCATTTGGCCAATTATACTTTTAAAGGAGTTCTGTTGTGAGAGGCAGAGACAAAATGGCTGAGTAAAAGCAGTGACTTGTTTAAGCTCTACCCTAAACCCCTGTAAATAGCTATAAAAATGACTCTAAAGAAATTTGAGAGAAGCAGAAAGTGCAAAATGACAGAATGAAACAAATTTCCAGCCCAAGACAATCTGGAAGGTTGACAGGAGAGGTCTGCTGAATCAGTCAGAGAGAAGAGTGCAATGTAGCATGGGCCATACTAGCAGAGACTAGCAAACCTAGGGCAGGCCTCAGGGCACTGAATCCCTGGAACCTGTTGTGGTTTCCAGCCTTCTTAACTCACAAATGTGAAAGATAATTTAGAAGGTCAGTAGGTAAGACAGGAGTGTAGTCCAGTCCCAGCTCCAGAGTGGCAGCGGCTGCGGTGCCAGTGGCTGTGGCTGCTCCCGGAACTCTTGACTTACAGACAGTGGGGGGATTGAGTGGCTGATGAGAGGGGAATTGCAGGGATCTCTTTGATGGTGCTGAGACAGGATTCTCCTGCTTTGTCTATGCATGGATCTGTGCTACAGTCTTGGGTGGCAATCCTAGGGAGAGGAGGACCACATGGTGGAGGTTGTGCCAGTGGTGAAAATGGAATCCTCCTCACAGTTCCAAGACTTAAAAGAGTACTTTTGGTCACTCACAGACCAGAGCACAGTCCAACTTCAAGTTTTTTTTTTTTGTTTGTTTTGTTTTTGTTTTTTGTTCAGCTGTTTATAGAGGTAACTCTAGGGACCTGTTAGTTTTTGGCTCTTCCAAAATGGTATGATCTAGGGAGAGGTTTATTTACTATTCTTCTGTACTGTGCATTGATCTGTGAACCATCACAAGCACTCTTTTACATCCTGGAACTATGATCAGGGACCTTGTTCCATTGTGCTCATAAGCTCTGCTGTGCTAGTGCTCTTCCTCATTCTGGGACTAAGACCCAGTACTATGGACCAGATCCAAATACAAGCAATGAAACAAAGTCCTTTCCCCTGGTGCCAGCAAAGGGAACCCTGTAAATGTCCTTCTGAACTGTTGTCTGATCCCCTTATCATCTCTGGGGTGAGAGATCTGGAAACTACCACTGCCTTCTTTGATATAGTCACCCACAAAGCCTGCTACTGGTTTGCTGGGGCGTGGTCTGCACTGGCATGACTTGCACGGACAGCTCTCCACTCTCAACCTGGTGCACCAGAACTTTGTTGACAACTGTTGAAATGTCTTGGGCTGGAAAATTGTTTCACTCCATCCTGTTTGAGGTTCCGCTACTCTAAAATTTTGGGTGGCATTATTTAAAGCTATTTGGAGGCTGTTCGGGGAGAGATTAGGTGAGTCTCTGCCTTTTTCTATCTTCTTGACTCTGCTCCCTCATTTTTCTTTAAACAATATTCTCAGTACCCCTCTGTCCTTCACTTCATTAAAATGCAAATATGAGGGAAAAAACTGATAACACATACATATAGTCAAGCAAGGCAAAATCCTACATTTTGGATTGTGGAAGGATATAAATAACCAGGTAAGTAGACCAGAAATTTAAAAACCAAAATAAGGTTTATGGAATTCACCAGCAAAGGTAGCTCTCACCCAGGTAGAGACACTCTGTTCATGGTCAGAGCAGTGCTTTTTTATAGGTCCAGAGAGGAGTGGGAATGAGTTATCTGTTCCTAGGGCCCTAGTGTAGATATTGCTTCCTATTTATTTCTCAGCTGAACCCAAGGTATTGTGGTTAATCTAGTTTTTTTTTTTTTTTCGAATGGGAGTGCAAAACAAGATATGTTGAAACTTTGTTCTGGAATGCTTGCAATTTAAAGTGGGAAAAGAGGCAGAGGACGTGGTGGGGGGGTATTAGGAAGTGACAGATTGCTTGGCAAGGTGCACACTTTTCTTCTTTTGTGATAGATAAGCAAAACATACAGACTAAACAAAAGACCATTCATCAGATTCTTACAAGTGTGTGGCATATATGAGATGGTAAGGAATGCCCTTGGAAGTGTGATACTAAAATCTGATATACTAATTTGTTTCATTAAGGCTTAATCAAGTTACTATTATCCCACATTATGTGTATTTATATTTTTTAAGTGTACAACTTTAGTTCCCTATTTTACCAAGGTAAGTCACCAACTACCCACTTTTAAGAACACCTTACTCAAGATAAAGGTCAAATGTATTCCATGAAGTTTTGATGTCAAATATTCCAGAAAATCTAAATGGCTACTATGACCAAGGGCTGTGCAAAATCCCTATTCTCTAATTCTAAGTAATTGTAATTCCATAAGGCCCACATTGCTATAGATTGTGTCACTTTTTTGCCCTTCCAAGGTTTCTCTTTTCCAACTATAAAGAACTTACTTGACTGTCAGAAAGATACTTCTTAATTTCTTATTCACAGATTTCAATAATGACAAAGGTTAAGGTTTTCAAAGATTTTATAGTCACAGATTAGTAGAATCCTATCACAGTAACTCAGAGGTGTTTCACTATTAACCTAGTAATAAGTAGATTAAAATTGCAATAAAAATATTTCTACCATTCACCTGCTTGGTTATAGAGATTTCCTATAAAATGAAAAAGGATGGACATGGTTATAACAGTATCAAGACTGTCTCATCAAGGGGCACAGACCGATCTGATATAAGCATAATAGGTAAAAAGAAACGCTTGATTCCAGGTAAAAGCCATAATTAGTAGCCAATCATATAGCAAAGGTCCACAGTATTCACAGGTTATAATAGTCAGACCCAGATTGAACCAGGTAGGAAAATTCTATGTTCAGAAAGGGAATAGTGCAATGGGGAAAATAAGTAGAGGATACTACCTTCACCAACACAAGGTCATTCCCTCAACTTTACTTGGGCATAGACATCTGCCTGTAGCAGATCTCGTATTTTTCTAACTTTGGACAGCATGTGACATTTCCCTTGAATGGTTGGCTATTGGCTTAATGACAAGTTAGACAAATATATCTGAAATCAAAACTTAATACAATATCAAATTATAGTCCCAAGAGATTTTACATCAAAAAAGAAAGTTTCACTTAGCACAACTTTGGGCTAAGTTGTTATTGCTATTTACCAGTTTCAATAACCATTAAAAATAAGTATATACAGGCCTGACTAATTTAAATCCATCCTGGAGTGAAATCAATCACTTAGAAATTGAGACTAACTGCATTCTGCAGTTTCACAGAGTCAGTGAAGACATGACAGTTGATTCAAAAACCTCAGAAAAATACAGACTTCTATATTTGCATTGCCTATTAACTGCTAAGTCAAAATAAAATCTCTAAAGGTCTTTTATTACTAAATTGGTTTAAAGTTGTAATTTCAATTAATACTATTTATTAACAAGTACAATTTTATAATTTTCATAAGTGATGGCAAAGCAATCTATAAGATAAAACTCATTCACTAACATAAGCAAATTTGTAAGTCCTCCCACAAGGACTAGGAGACTAGGAATGATTTTATTTCTTTATCACACCATTTCATTATTTTTGCAGCTTCTCTCAGGGCTGAGAGGATTTCATGAACCTTCTGAAATAGGAAGTCTCAAGGAACCTCATGATAAGGACAACCTAGGAAGTACATGGTACTTTTATTCCCAACCAGGAAGTTATTATTATCTTATTTAAAGCAAAATACACCCTATCAAATACATAAGTTTTAAACTCAGTAACCACATTCTTTCCCTGTGCCATGTAACTTCATACGGATTAAAAGAGAAGTTTTTGTAGTTTTATTATTGTATCACCCACTGGGTGTTATTTCTCAAAGTATCAGAGGTTCTTATACATTGATTCCCCAAAAACTGCAATAAAAATTAGTAGGCAACAACAACATAAACAATATTATGGATCTTTAAAACATAACACGTTTTCTCCAAGCAAACAATGCAATTTAGTTGAATGCATTTCTGAATTCTCTTATTTAGAAATCAGTTCATTTATCAGTTTGGCATTCTGTACCAATCACATTCAAAAACAAGTATTGAGTAATTAAATTTAATAATGATAATAATAGCTAACATTTATATACTGCTTACCATGTGCCAAGCACTGTGTTATTTGAACCTCAGAATAACCTGGGGAGATTGATGCTGTTATTATTCCCTTTACAGAAGATAAAACTGAGGCAAAGAGGGGTGAAGTGACTTGAAGTTGAGGTCACACATCTAGTAAATTCTTGAAACGTGATTTGAGCTCAGGTTTTCCTGGTCCATGTACATTCCAAACATAACATTCTAATGCCAAATATCATATGTATTCTGTGTTAAGTTCTGAATTACTTCATTCTAACATTCCCCTCAATCTCTCATACAGATCTCCTTATACCAAACCAATTAATTGCTCAACTTTTGCTTCTTGAGTTGCATAATCTATTTCAACTAAGGTGACTTACCTACTAATTTATCTAAACATTTAAATTCTGTTGAATTATTTCAAACTAGCTGTAGTTCTGTTTATTCTCTAGTAAGTGAAATAACCTCCTCAAGTAGAACAATACATCTTTCACTCTTCAGTATGGAGAGACAGGCCTGCATTATTTGCTCTTAATCTTAATCCTAGCTTCAAACCTCCAAAAATCCACTAAAATGTTTTTAGCATTTTCAAAAAAATTGAGTTAAAAATTCTAGCTTCTAATTCACTTGTAATACCCCATATTTCTACAAACCAGGAAAAATAAATTCTTATCTGTCTTTCTCTCTGCAGTCCTCAACCTGCTGGCAAGGGCTCTGATCAATGGAGCATGGAATTCAAAAGTCTAGTTCAATAATCTGGAAAACATGGTTTAACTAGGAAATAGCTCCCTATTTTGTATAAAAACTGCCAGTAAACCTGGAAAGAAGCCTTCAGAAATTAGGTTAAGAGTAGGTCATTATTCAATATTCCACACTATATTCTAAATCAAAATATGACCTTAATATTAATAATCATATGAAAAATATTCTAAATTATTATTGATTAGAAAAATGCAAATTAAAACAACTCTGAGGTACCACATGACACCTATCAGATTGTCTAATATGACAGAAAAGAAAAATGATAAATGTTGAAGATGTGGGAAAATTGGGACACAAAAGCACTTTTAGTGGAGTTGTGAACTGATCTAACCATTCCAGAGAAAAATTTAGAATTATGCCCACTTGCAATCAAACATTTTCATTTAGCAATACCACTACTAGGTCTGTACCTAAAAGAGACCATAAAAATGTGAAAAGAATCCACATGTATAAATATATTTGTAGCACCTCTATTTATGGTGGCAAAGGATTGGAAATTGAGGGGATGTTCATCAATTAGGGAATGGCTGAACAAGTTGTGGTATATGAATGCAATGGAATACTAGTGTGCTGTAAGAAATGATGAGCATGATGACTTCGGAAAAACATGTGGACTTACAGGAACTCATGCTGAGCGAAGTGAGTAGAATCAGAAGAACACTGTACACAGGAACAGCAATATTTTTCAATGATTAACTATGATAGATTTAGCTCTACTCAGTGACATGATGATTCAACACTATTCCAAAAGATTTGTTATGGAAAACATCAACCACTTCCAGAGAAAAAACAATGGAGTCTGAATGCAGATAGAATCATACTATTATAACTTTTTCTTGTTTTTTTTTCTTTCTCATGGTTTTCCCCTTTTTTTCTGATTCTTCTTTCACAACATGACTAATGTGGAAATATGTTTAACACAATTGTACATGTACAATCAATATGAGATTGTTTGCTGTCTTGGGTGGGGGAGGGGAGGGCGAGAGAAAATTTGGAACTCAAATGTTTTTAAAAATGAATATTGAAAACTATCTTTACACGTAATTGGAAAAAATAAAGGAAAATAAAGGAAAGAAATCACAATCTTTTAACAATTATCTGTAATAATGTTCTATATACTTACTTGATTTGTGACCCTTGGTAAATTACTTAACCTTTCTGTGCCTCAGTTTCCTCAGGTCTAAAATGATATGGTTTAAGATCTCTCCTTAATCTAATTCTGCTATTACGTCCAACATATTCCATGTTAGTCTTTTTGTTGCTATTTCCAGTCCAAAGATGATCCTCCCTAATAAAAACCAAGCCAAACCAAACATATACCAAAAGCAAAATAAAAATTAAATAGCTTTGTTTACTTTGTGTCATTCATAATTAATAACCCAATAACTCTATGTAACCATCTTGCTCTTCTTTGATACGTCTCATTTCCTTCACATTGCCTGAACACACACACACACGCACACACACACACACATACACATGAACGCATGCACACACACCCCTTTTCATTTGTTTTTAGTTTTATTTTATAGCTTCTGCTCCTTCTGAACTTTTGTGTTACTGCCGTAATTCTTATAGGACCAGGCTGTTACTATGACATAACATAAAAACTTTTGCTCTTCATGTTATGGATATCTCTGACACAAGGGTTTCATTTAGTTTTCATTTCTTAAATTTATAATCACTTTTCTTCCTCTGCTCATACTGCTCTTTTTGATGAGCTTATTTCCAGGATTGATTTATCCACTGAAATTTCAGATACATCCACTTGAATTGCACTAACATTTTCTGCTATCTTTGCTCATCACCACACCAGATTTAATCCTCTCCTTGAGATCACTTCGTGCCTCTCTCAGCATTACAGTTTTCAAATTACTTGACATTCCATGAATTTCATTTGTTTTCCCTAGTTATATCAACTTGTCTATTTTTACATCAATTCTCATGTGTTTTTTTTTGAATGTATTTATAGCTACTTTTGCTTCCTTCCTAAAATTCCTCTATATAGGCTCCCTGTGCCTTGGAAAAATTTCTCAAAGTAGATACGACTTACTTCTCTCCCACCTCAACTTACTCTCTGGACTGTTCTACCTCCCCAGCAGTCTATCCTAACTAGAGTTGGATTTACCTTGAAGCTTGTTCACTGATAAGTGATTCCACACTTTTGGCAGAGTTCTAGTCATAGGACTTCACTCCCAGCTCACTTTATACCTGGAATCCTCCACTTCCAAAGTAACAGCCCTCCCCTCATCCCCATCCATTCTTTCAGATGCTTATATTTTACACTCCCCTATTAGAATGTAAATTTCTAGAGGGTAGATTCATCCTGGTTTTCTTGTGTTTGTATCCCTAGTTCTTAGTACAGTGTCTGGAACGTAGTAAACAATAAATGTTCTGTCGGCACAACTTTCTTAAAAGACAATGATAAAAAAAAGTATAAATAATCACCTCACATCATTTCTTTCATAACCAGTTAATATTTCCTCAGATCCGGTTGTGCAACCATTTATCCTTAATACCCATTTCTCAATAACTGGCATAGTCTTTTCTATGAAAAAAAATCTCATATTTCTTTCTTACATGTACCTTCTTTTTAGATTAACATGCAATAATGTTGATCTATCACAAATTTATTTGAATACTCAAACACATGACAATCTGTTGATATTATGCTTACTTTCATACATTCTCATCTAGAAAAGTAATGTTTGTCCCTGTTCCTCACTCTTTCCTCTCTCAAGTCCATCCTTCGTATAGATATCTAAATAATATACTTAAATCCCAGGTTTTATCACATCATTTTGCTTCAGTAAAAGCTTATGTCTCACTACCACTTCTGCCTATTACATTTGGTTTTTGACATCTGAAGCCCTTCACAATCTGGTTTCATCTTTACATATTTATTTGATAGTACTCCCTCTCACATGTTTGAATTATAGCCAAACTGGTCTAAATGCTGTTCTCTATTTCATTTCCAAATGACATGTTTTTTGAACAGCTGTCTCACTTGCCTACGCTGTACTCAGTTCATATTTCCAAGCCTTAGACTACTTAGCTGCCTTCAAATCTAATCTCAGGTGACTCTCTGAGTGATGCCTTTCTATATCCCTCTAGTTGTAAGCATTTTCTCTGTCTTCAAATTATCTTGTATTTGTATTTTTAAATGTGATAGCATCACCAATCCCAGCACATGTAAGTACCTCGAGGGCAAGGACTTTTTTTGTTGTTGTTTTTATGTGTTTTATTTTGTTTTTTAATTCCCATGGCTTATTTTAGGACCTTGCCCAAAGCACAAGCTTTGTAAATGATTGTTAAATTAAGTTCAATTTTACATATTAAACTATACACACAGCAAATACAAAAACTAGGAAATAAGGGGAAACAGCTGCAAAAGAGATTCTTTATTAATATATTTTCAAAGATATGGCAATATTAGAACAAGAGCAAGAGAAGAGGTATCATAGTGAAAGGGAATTAGTTTCAGACTTGATGTTAAACAAGCTGGCTTGGAGTCACAGCCCACTTATATACCTACCTGTGTGATTAGATATAGGCCACTTTTTCCCCCTCTGTCTCAGTTTCTTCATCAGTAAAGTGATATTTATTTGTAATAGATCATTTCTAAAAATTTTTTAACTCTAAAGTCATAATAAAATGTCCTGGATTCTAGTCTCAGATATGCTACTAGTGAACAGTGTAATTGTGGGTAAGTCTCTTTAATTTTTCTGAGCTTCTGAGAGTTGTGAAAGGAAAGGGATCAAATACATGACAATCTCTGAGGCCCACCTTATTCTGTGACTCTGTGAGATAAATACTTACATCAAATCTAAGTTATCGGTTTAAGAGCTATGATGAAATTAGACTAAAATTTTAACAATTGATCAGAGATTTCAGGGAATGAGTAACCAAATCTAGGGAACATAAGAGCCTTGCCTAATGACAGCTAATAATTTCTTGCCTTCATCCTCCAAAAGTGGAAGAATCAACTTATTCTTGCTTCAACCAACAAGAAGGAAATGGTTAATGGAGGGAGAGTTTCAGGAATCTTACAGGGAACTGAACACTCCATGTTAGATTTTTTGATAAAGACAAGGAGTACCATATATTATTTGATCACACCCTAGTTTTTTGGGAGAACAGATTTTGAAGAGTTCAGAGAAAGTTTGATTCCAATGAAGTAAAATTCCAGATGGGAAGTCAGTCCATGAAATGTGGAAAGTTCTCAGAAAAGAAAGGCAGAAGACTCATAAAGAAAATAGTCTGGTCAGGAGGAAAAAGAAGAATTGTCTGAAGAGACTGATGTGATAACAAAAGCATTGCTTGGTCCTGTGACAATTGGGTCTGGACTTTGAAAACTCAGAATGAGCCACACTAATAAAAAAAAAATCTAAAGAAAAAAAAGTTTTTTTCATTTATTTATTAATTGCAGCACCTGTATGGCAACCCCTGCTATGGAGTTCAGTTGAAATACTGTAATAGACACTATGTCAGAGTTCACATGTTGGTCCATGAGCATGGTGACAATATTGATGCATTGGAGCATAGTGAATAGGCTTTTGGGGACCCTGTTTTTGGGAGATTCCTGAAAAATAGGAGCCAGAAGCTAGATCAAGCAGCCAATGTTCCCCTCTACCATGAGAGGAAGCATCAAGGTCAAAAATTGTATCAGTCTGTGAGTGCTGTTTTCATGACACAACAAACTCTGGTTGCTGACTGAGGAATCCAAGCTGAGTCAGTAAGATGAGTCTTTCTAAACCCCCTTCCACTAACTAAGAACTGATGATGTATGTATTGTGAGATCACCGAGTTGCCAGAGGAAATTTTCCCTCTCCTTTACTAAGTAACCTCACTCACAAAGAAAATAGAACAAAAGAAGTGTTAAACAATAGTGTCTCATATACCAAGTGACACTAGTGAAAGGTACTGTTTCAGGAGTTAGTAGGTAACTATTTACTTCAAAGGAAGGCTAGACCATCAATTAGTGGGTAAATTTTATTGAGGATACTTGTTCAATTATGAGTGGGACAATATGGTCTTTAGATACTCAACTCCAGGTCACTGTGATTCTGTGGTTTAGAAACAATGGAAAGATTTATCATGGATTCAGGAATGCTTTGAAATTTTGGAATATATATATAGGTATATTTTCACTCAATATGTGACTTTATTGATGGATACTTAACATAGGACTCTATGTTTTTCCTGCAGGCATGCTTTGGGTCAAGGATGTGAATGGAGCATGGGAACCCCAATATAGGAATATGGGTTAGGGTTGTGGGATCCTCAGTGGTGGAACTCTTTTTTGGCTGGAAGTGAAGATCCATGGATTTCTGCTTTGCTTCTTAAAGGCCATGTAGACCATGAGGACTACTACATTTTTTTAGAACTGTGCTCATTGTCATACCAGGATATGAGCCTGACAAAATGGTCATTGAAGGTAATACCAGCAGCAGCATCAAAGGTAGATGAGTGGGTGTCACTGTTAAAGTTATAGGATACAACTTGGTTTTCTTTGTAGCCAAAGATGTACTTCAAGGGTTTTTCTGATGTTTCATCACTTTCTTGATGCCATCCTATTTGGTAGATTTCTCCAGGCAGCAGGTCAGATCCAAAACAGATACTTTGGGGATAGGAACAGGGAAGGCTGTGGTTGCGAGCTTTCCATTTGGCTCAGGTATGACCTTGCCAAATATCTTAGAAGCACCAGTGGAAGCAGGGATGATATTTTGGGCAGCACCATGCCCATCACATTACAACTTGCTAGAGGAGCTATCAAATGTCTGCTGGGTGGCAGTAATGACACGGACTATGGTCATGTCTCCTTCCAGAATGACAAGGTTGTCATGAATGACCTTGGTCAAGGGGGCCAAGCAGGTGGTAGTACAGGAGGCATCACTAACAATTTTAAGGGAATATTGTATTTCTCATGGTCCACTTTCATCATAGGGGCATCAGCAGAAGGTACAGAGATAATGATTCACTTGGCTTCCTTCAAGTGAGCTTTGGACTTTTCATGGTGGATTCTGCACCATACCTGGCTTCAATATTTCCCCATTTAATATTGGTGGGGTCCTGCTCCTGGAAAAAAGAAATGGCTTTTCCATTCATCACCAGCTTTCCATTCTCTGCCTTAAAAGTGTCCTTGAACTTGTGATGTCTGGAACTATATTAGGAATATACAAACCATGTAGTCATGTGGTCATTAAGGGCTCACTGATAATGACAAGATTCACTCCACCTGAGTTTATTGCAGCCTTGATTACTAGTCACCCCATACAGCAAAATTTGTCAAGTCCAACCTTTACCACTTTACCATCTTATCTCAGGGATGTCACCAACAGCAGTGGATCCTGGCATCAAGCTTGGAAAATGAGCTGAGAGTATGGAATACATGAATGCATGCATGCATCATGCATACATACATACACAAAACACATGCATATATTATATAAATATACATACACAAATGCAGGTGTATATGGACAGATATATATGTGTGTGTTTATACATGTGCATATATATGCACATATACATGTATATTTTGTGTATGTATGAATGCATGCATGCATGTATGTAGTGTTTGTGTGTATGTGTGTTAAGGTCTTCTATTCCATATAAAACAGTTTGCTCTTTTAGCAAGAGCATAGGGTTTTAAATCAAAGAAACTAGCTTTGAATCTGGCTCTGCTACTTATAAACTTCATGACTTTGGGCAAATCACTTCAGCTCTATGACATCAATTTCCTTATCTGCCCAGTGAAAAGATCTCTGAGTTACCTTTCAGAGCTAAATCCTATGATTTTATATGTAGAGTTTATCCATTCAATTTCAGCATATGTTAGGCTCCTCCTGGGCCCCAATCCTTGCTCTCTGCCATGGCCCCTTGCATGTGTAATCTGACTAACCTATTCCACAGAGGCACAACAGAAAGTTATGTATTCCTGGCCTACCTCAAACCTGCTATGTGGACTTAACTCATCTGGAGTTCTGTTTCCTTGATTAACATTTCTCATGGAAGGTCAAACACTAATAATATGATAATATTTTCTTCTTGTGTGTTGGTGTTCATTTCTTCATTTACTTAGTCTTACCTTTCTGATTGGTTTCCCTTCTTTTGATCCTTATTCTCATGTACTTAACTCCTTATCTCTAGATTCTTGGCCCAGACATTTGCTTCTGGATCATGAGTCTTGTCATGCTGATTCTTCTGTTCATGTGATTTCTTCCAAACTCAGTCCTTAGACTGGTTTTGTTACCTAACTGTATCTTTTTAAGTGTCTTGTTTCCTCCTTTCAGTCCTCTTTCATCTTTGATCTTGCAGACTTGGATCTTGTATTCCTTAAATTAACTTCTATGTCCTATTTTGGGTGAACAATCTAAAGTTTCAATAAATTGTTCTGTTTTGTTAGGCATTAATTACTTTATATTTTACCGAACTTTTGCACTGTACTCATCAACTGAAGTAATGACCTTGGGAAATGGAACAGAGGATGGAGAAAACAAACCAATGCCATTCTTATGCAAAAACTGCTTACCCCCTACAGAAATGAAAAGACCAATATATCCAGCTAGATTTTTCTGCAAACAGTCAATGAATGGGATTGTAATGATACTAACAAGGACTAACTCAATGACCTAATCAACAAAGTTTAAGGTTTAAAAATCTCATTAGCATCAGCTGAGTCAGCATCATTAAAGATCAGCCTAATGAGCAAACAGTATTTGATTGTAGTGTCTGATATTTATACTTATAAGCTCAGAGGGAAAAACAGAACAGTGAGCTTTTTTTCTTAATGTGTTAATAAATCATTCATTTTTCCTCCTGAGTACATTCCATTTTATCATTTACAAATTAGCATCTTTCTAGCTATTTTTTTTAAATCTTGTGATACACAATAATTATATCTCCTAGACAACACCATTGCTGATGACATATGAACAAATATTTCAACACTTCATAATTTACAGAGAAATATGTAATCAGTTAATGCATATATTAAATTAATGACTAAAGAGTGAGCAGGTAGAATTTTAAACTTTTTGATACTTCAAATAAAATCTTACTAATAGGATTTATTTAGGGTATTTTGTATAGCTAATACATATTAGACAGCCTGACACAGCTCAGAGAGTCTTACACATGAAATTAGGAGGGCCTGGGTTCAAATCCTGCCTCTAATGGGTGTTTACACCAACAAACAACTTAATCTCTCTCTGAGGTTCAGGCAGATTTCTGAAACTCTAAATTATAGACATATTGTGATTGTACTGATATCACTGAAAAAATTTAACAGACATTCACCATGAAATTAATTCATTAATCCATATCTAGTCTGAGCAATTCAAGAATTGGCAACTACTTGTTTTTACTAGTAACATTATTGATATTGTTAATAATTTAGAAATCTGGCCATTAATAATATATTGACTACTATTTTCTATCTCTAACTGGTTAACTCTGTTGCTTCCAGCATGGTTATAATGAGTCCAAGGTCACCAGTTCAATTCCTTCATGAGCACATTAGTTCAGTTTCAGGGCTAGAGCCTGTATTTCTCACTCTAGTCTTGCAAATAGGTACTGGTGGTCACAAAGGGGTGCCAAGTAAGAGAACATAGATGGACCAGTGTTTATGTGTAAGAGAATCTGCATTATAAAATCACCACACAAACACTTGGACAAAATCAAGTACTTTGATTTTTTTGTTGTTGTTTCCATTTAATGGCATCTGATGGATCTGTTTGTCCCTAAAACAGGTCACTCTTAGGTAAAATTGAGATCAGAGTTATCTATATAAAATCTTTTTAAAGCAAATATCAAATCTAGTTTTGGGTCTTATATTGCGAACAATCTGTTATGGGTGATGCTGGTCGTAGAGGAGTTGATATTGAACCTGACATTTCATTAACAGAAAAATCATGGTGTAAAAATTTCCTTCACTAAATTCCTCTTGCACTTAGGAGTTCTGAGCTTCAAGAGGCTAAGACAATTGTACATTTGCACTAAATTTAGCAGTAATATAGATGATGTTTTGAAGAATAAACTGGTTCACAGAGTGGCAAAAAGGTTAATTTAAATCTCCCCTGCAAGGTGGTAGTGAAATTGCACTTGTGAGTTGTGAGGTTTTTGGAGGGACCTGGTGGGGGGAGCTCCTGCAAGTCCCTGCCTTCCAGGTGCCATCTTGGCTCTTCTCCCCCCCCCACCCCAGTTTTGTTTTATCTTTCAGGCATTAGGGTCCATTGAGAAATTTTGGACAAAGAAGTGATGGGCAAGACCTATGGATTAAGAAGGACATCTGTTTTGAAAATGAATTGCAATTGGGGAAAAGTAGATACCAGAACAATTAATGGGAGACTGAATCAGGAGAGTAGTCTGTTATAAAGACAAAAAATACTCCTTTCTTCAATATTTCAAGTTGATTTTTTATACCAATACACTGAAAGAAGAAACAAGCATGTGAGAAGGAATGAGTGATATTAGAAATGCAATCGTGGTTGTCCAAACTCAACTCATCGCTATAAAAGTAGCAGAACTAGTAGTAGCAGTTCTTCATGATATGCCACTAATATATGAATTTGCCACAGATAAATGGGACAGGATGCTTTTTTTAGTCCAGTCTACATTAACACATGGCTTTATGGTGGTCTGGACAAAACAATTAAAACACCCAAATTAAATTCTCTGCTTTGGCAAGGGAGAGGTAACCTTTCTTGTGATAAACTGGATCTACCAAGCCTATTCCTCATGCCTGGCACTCCTACATTTTTTTTCTGGATTCTTCTATTCCTGGAACTTCTCATGTTAGAACATTGTTCTCTCTCTCTCTTTCTCTCTGTCTCTCTCTTTGTCTCTCTCTCTGTCTCTCTGTCTCTCTCTCTCTCTCTCTCTCTCTCTCTCTCTCCCCCTCTCTGTCTCTCTCTGTCTCTCTGTCTCTCTCTGACTCTCTCTCTCTCTGTCTCTCTCTCTCCTCTCTGTCTCTCTCTCTCTCTCTCTCTCTCTCTGTCTCTGTCTCTCTCTCTCTGTCTCTCTCTCTCTCTGTGTCTCTCTCTCTGTCTCTCTCTCTGTGTGTGTGTCTCTGTGTCTCTCTCTCTCTGTCTCTCTCTGTCTCTCTCTCTCTCTCATCTTCTAAATTGAATATTGAAGCAAGAAGAGGATCTATCTGGCAGACCACCAAAGTCTGTCTAAATATTCTAGAGTTAAAACCAATTGAAAACTTTTTAAGCTGTAGTTCAAAATCACAGTGTTGAAAGTGATTAAAGAATTGAGTGACTTTTCCTAACATAACTATGTTTACTTCCTTGAGATCAGCAAGAACACAAGATACTTGACAAATGAGTGATGACAATGTGAAGCAATATAATAGTGGAGCAGGAGAGGCCTGTAGTCACAGTCTCTTAAAACTCACTAAACATAAGCAAGATATATAAACTCTTTGAGCCTTGGTTTCTTCCTCTATAAAATAAGATTAAAAAATTCTTTTAGTAACCCCCTCATAGAAATCAGAGACACATATGATTTTGAGACAATATTGCTGTTAATTAACATACTTTAAGGTTTGCAAAATGCTTTACATATATTAGCTCATTTCATCATAAGAAAGGCCTTACAAGGTACATGGCATTATTATTAATATTATTATTGTTATTAATCCCATTCTACAGACCAAGAAACGGATGTGTGGAGAGGTTAAGTTAATTTCTTAAAATCAAATAGTTACTAAAAATCTAAGGAGAGAAACAAACAGACCTTCTGATCAAACTGTTATAATTGTAGAGTACTTACCATATCGATTAGCATATAATAGGTGTATAAAAATTCTAGTTGTTATAGTTATTGTCATTATTATTACTACTTCATTACCCCAGATCAGGACTCACTGGTCTAAGGGGATTATATGTGGAAAAGAGCTTCTGGTTTCAGCTTTCTACTTTCTAAGATGAATAAATTAGATTAAATTACCTCTGAGAGGTCCCTTGCATTCCTTGTTTTCTAGAATCCCAATTGCTATTAAAGGACTTAAACATTAACATTAAAAATGAAATTCTTGAGTTTTGTTTTTGTTTGTTTTAATTTTTGTTTTCTTTTTATTCAATGAATATTTCAACAACAGACCATTCTTCATATCAATTTATATTATATTCAGCTAAACTATTCAGGAAATTATACCTCTACTATAAAATATTTATTGATATGTGTAATTTATGTTTTAAAATGTTCCTAGGCATTGCATAAACTAAGTCTTGGCTTATTTGTAGACTCAGTCTGACTGCAAACTTGAACTTAGCTTTCCTCCTTGAAAGTTCTCATGGCCATTCTATATTTTTAATCTAATCTTAATTGGAATGGCATGCATTCCTTTAATGCTATGTCAGGCTAAATTATTATTAATTTTGACTGAATACAATATTCTTTTAGCCACTGGAGTGCAATTTTTATAGAAATTATATGTCAGCATAAAAGATCCAAAGGAAAAAAACGTAAACCTTTGCAGGTTTATTTAACTTACATGAAATGAAGCTAGTGCTAAATACCCAAGTTTTTCACCAGAAAATGATGTTAATTTAAATTTCACTTTTTTACTCCATTCCAAAATTTATTTTTGCCTTTGTATATGATTCCATTTTGATTTTGAATATGTAACCTTAGGGATAAAATGACTGATAAATTGATTCTGAAATCACTTCAAAAATACAAACCTTATCCAAATGTCATTAAACAGAGACTGGGAGATTACTCATCAGCCACAACTCTTGTACTTTAGATTTAGCCATATGAATAGAAAATCTATGTCCAGACAGTACAAAGCATTTTGGAGATTAATTCTACCATGAATTTGCTGGTGTAAGGGAATGAATTGGTGATCGAAGGTGGAAAGAAAATAAAACCCTTTTGAATTTCTGTTACATATAGGTATCTGTGGAATGCATATTCATTTCATTTTTTTCTGTTTAGCACCATCATAAGACTCAATAAAAACTGAAGGAGAAATTAGGCAAGTACCAATCTATTTGATCAGTATTCAAGTCATAATCTTTAGGATAGAAATTAAATTGGAGCATGAATTTGAACTTTTATTTAATCACTGCCCCTTCAGATTTAGCTTAGCCATCTAAGAACCTCACAAAGTGTCCCTTCCCAGGGCCAGATCTGAGGTTTCTGCCTCAAGTATACCAGTATTAACATAATACCCATATTAACCTATTATAACCAGAGTCTGGTGTGTGAGTAGATCCCATTCACTGACTCTGCTAATTCAACTTCCAACCTAAAGATGTTGGTGAGCCTGCATCTGGGAAAAGATTGATGATGCAAAATGAAAGGTCCTTGGAGAAGTGTGGGGCTGATTGGAATGTTGTATCAGATTCTAGAAGGCTAAACACAAACTGAAGAAGAGGCTCTTTGATTGGCAGCTAGGGCACTCACAAATTTCCATTATTTTCAATCACTTCCTTCTTTTGTCTCAGTACTGTTGGAGTCAGAAAATTTGATCTACTGGGAAGAAAATCCTAAGGCCCACATCATGCAGGTTAGCCCATTTTTCATTATAGGATCTTGAAATTGTCCTAGACTTTTAATTGGTTCAGGATTTGGTCTATTGATTCATCTTCCTGGTGGCATTAGTACAAAAGCATAAAGGATACAAGGGGTTGGAGCTCTTCTCTTAGGTTTACTGACAGAACAGTCAGTAAACTCCAGAGCTGTATCATTTGAACCAAGGCTTTATCATCAGTGAACATCCTTTCTCTGTTCTGAAAGACCCTCCTCTCTTATACCTAGATAAACCTTTATTATTATTATTAGTTGTTAGATGAAGTATGAGAATCTCATTTCATCCCCCCTTTGAACTTGAGATTCTAGCATGGCCTGAGTCATGTTTGGTCTGTTACAACTGTATTGGAGTCTTGTTTTAGGCACTCACCAGGAAAGTCATTTAAACTTTCCAAGCCTCCTCATACATAGAAGGAAAAGGAAGAGGGAAATAACCATTATACAGTTTCTACTATGTACCAGTCACTTGGAGCTTTTTTATATGAGCTCATGTGATTCAACATAATACAATATGATTTGATACAATAAAATGCAAAGAATAAAAACAATACATTTCAAGGCAATACATGACAGATAAGACAATACAATATGTACAATATTTGCTGGAGTATTGACTTCAGGATTGAAGTGGGGTTTCAAATGTGAAAATGGATATAATGATAATGAATGTCTCTATTTTGTTGGTTTTGGTCTGTACCTATGATTTCATTAGTGTAAGTATGGCTTTACTGTGGAAACTCCTTCCACTTGTGAAGACTGATAGATTCTCTGTAACCAATAGTCTTAGAGGGTTGTCTGGGATATGAGAAGTCAAATGACTCACTCTTGGTCACGAAGCCAATAATTGTTAAATATAAGACTTGAACACCAACATTTGTTTTACTCCAAGGTCAAATATCTAGCCACTATATCATGTTTTCCCTCATCATATTATTTTTTCCTTAATATCTATGATTTCATTGATAAAATGAGCCCCCCACTATAGAAATTCTACTAATGTGAGTCTGCATTTTTTTTTCTGAAATATAAAGTTATAGAGAACTGGAGCACTTAGGGTTTAAGTTGTACAGAGTTGTAAAGACAGTATATATGAGAAATAGAATCTGAACCCAGGTCGACTTGACTCTGAAGCTAGCCATTAAGCCTTGCTGCTATGTTGGTTCTGATTGTGTAATTTTATTTTCTATTTTTCTAATACAGTTGAAAATTCCTGTCTTTTTAGATTATCTTTTTTTAAATTTTATTTTCCTTGGAGCACTTCCTTCTTTATTTTAAAGAACACTGTCACTCTCTCTACTAAGTTGGAGAATATCTAGATATGTTCATGCTGACCATTTGCTTTTTCCACCAGAAGAACAACTGTTTATCTTTGTGCATACTTAAATATCATAATATACCGACAGTAACATGAACATTTGTTATCCTATGCAGGTGGAGTTAAAGTGTTCCATGTCTGCTATACTTGTTTGAAACAAGATTCTCCATTCTTTCCCATCATTTTTGATCATTCTCTTGCCCAATTCCTGCTGCTAAATGCTATGGCAAAGTCATTTTGCAAGATATGAGATCTGAGGCACAAATCAAATGAGATCTACCTCTCTTGTGTCACCTTCCCATGGTTCTACCTCCCTTAATGCGAGGTTTATTGTTCTCCTGGGATGCAGGGTGGGAAGTAAGGATTAACTTATTTGGCCAAGGGAAACAGACAAGAAAAATCACAAAAATGGAAACATAGATGATATGAGAACATAACATAAAATTCAACTATCTAATTGTGTTTATTCACCTCAATTCACCATGCCAATCTCCTATTTTTACTTCTATTGTCCTTTTTGCCAGACTCCTTATTCTTCACAGTTAGAAAAAATTAAGAAATTAAAACACATATGTATATATGCATATATAGTTTGTCATTAAAATTTTTCTGTCACAAATTAAAGTATTCCCTTCAAAAATTTGTTTTAATAAACTTATGTCATATATAGAAAACATATAATACATTGCCTAAACATATATACATATATGAACATACATTGCACATGTCTGTATGTGTGCCACATACATACATGCTATCTGTCTCTGTCTGTCTCTGTCTCTGTCTCTCTTTATCTCTCTCCCTCTCAAGAATTCTGAGATCTAAACATGATGAAGTAGTTGGGAAGAATGGTTACTGCAAATGCACAAATATGGGAGATGGAGTGTCTAGTAGAAAGGCTTAGTTTAATTTATTTGGAATGTATGATTTGTAAAATATACTAGTATAATCAAGTTTGGAAAACCAGATGGGAAACAGCTGATGAAAAAGTTTAAATTTTGTGTGTGTGTGTGTGTGTGTGTGTGTGTGTGTGAACTTGAATAAGTCTCAGAATCTCAGCATCACTGGATTCAGTTTCTGTAGGTATTTTAAATATGTAGACAAGATTGTCTAATATTATAGTATTAAGTGCATTCTTATATTCAGTTGGATCAAGGAGGGAACAATGGTCATTGACTAAGAAAACACATTTACCACAATCCTGACATTTGCATTATTAATAGCTCTGTCCAGAGGCAGAACCAAGATGGTGGCTGGAAGGCAGCAACTTGCTTAAGCCCTCCCCCGGGTCCCTCCAAACACCTATAACAAATGGCTCTGAACAAATTCTAGAGCTGCAGAACCCATGAAATAGCAGAGGGAAGCAGAGCTCCAGGCCAGCACAGCCTGGATAGTTGCTGGGTAAGGTCTATTGCATGGAGGTGGGAGTGGAATGGACTAGAGCCCAGCTTGGCTACACCTGAACCAACCAGACCAGGAGCCGGGTGGAACAGGCCCTAACATCCTGAATCAGTGAGCTGTGGCAGTTACCAGACTTCTCAACCCACAAACAACAAAGACAACAGAGAAGGTTAGTGGGAAAAGCTGTGTGGACAGAGTGAAAGGAGTTCGTGGTTTGGCCACTGCCCTAGGCAGAGGAGGTGATGCAGCTCTGAGGACATAACTACAGCTGCAGTTGCTTCTGGCCCCAGGCCCACCTGGTGGGAGGAATTAATTGGTGGATCAGAGTGGGAGTGCAGAGCCTGCTTAAGATCTGAGTCAGTTCTGGGCTGGCAGTTCTTGGGGGAGGAGGAGCGCTGATGTGGCAGAGCTTGCTGTGTAGAAGTATCTCTGAAAACAGCAGCACAAGACCCCTAAAGCTTGGGACAAAGTACTCTTTACTCTACAAGCAGTCATACCCCAAAGAAAAACTCAATGGTCAAGTAGTTCGCTGGGAACATAGCCAGGCAGTGAAAATAGACTCAGATTCAGACTCAGACTTTGGAAAATTTCTTTGGTGGCACAGAAGACCAAAACATACAGCTAGAAGAAGTCAACAAAGCCAAAGAACCTACATCAAAAGCCTCCACGAAAAATACGGACTGGTCTCAGGCCATGGAAGAGCTCAAAAAAGATTTGGAAAAGCAAGTTAGAGAAGTAGTGGATAAATTGGGAAGAGAAATGAGAGTGATGCAGGAAAACCATGAAAAACAAGTCAATGACTTGCTATAGGAGACCCAAAAAAATACTGAAGACAACAACACTTTAAAAAATAGACTAAGTCAAATGGTGAAAGAGCTCCAAAAAGCCAATGAGGAGAAGAATGCCTTGAAAGGCAGAATTAGGCAAATGGAAAAAAGAATGTCCAAAAGTCCACTGAAGAAAATACTACCTTAAAAATTAGATTGGAGCAAGTGGAAGCTAGTGACTTTCTAAGAAATCAAGATATTATAAAACAGAATGAAAGGAATGAAAAAAATGGAAGACAATGTGAAATACCTCGTTGGAAAAACCACTGACTTGGAAAATAGATCCAGGAGAGATAATTTAAAAATTATTGGGCTACTTGAAAGCCATGATCAAAAAAAAAAAAAGAGCCTAGATATCATCTTTCAAGAAATTATCAAGGAAAACTGCCCTGATATTCTAGAGGCAGAGGGTAAAATAGAAATTGAACGAATCCACTGATCACCTCCTGAAAAAGATCCCAAAAACAAAATCCTTAGGAATATTGTAGCCAAATTCCAGAGCACCCACATCAAAGAGAAAATACTGCAAGCAGCCAAAAAGAAACAATTTGAGTATTGTGTAAACACAATCAGGATAACACAATATCTAGCAGCTTCTACCTTAATGGATTGAAGGGCTTGGAATATGATATTCCAGAGGTCAATGAAGCTATGATTAAAACCAAGAATCATCTACCCAGCAAAACTGAGTATCATGCTCCAAGGCAAAATATGGATTTGCAACAATATAGAGGACTTTCAGGCGATCTCAGTGAAAAGACCAGAGCTGAATAGAAAATTTGACTTTCAAACACAAGAATCAAAAGAAGCATGAAAAGGTAATCAAGAAAGAGAAATCATAAGGGAGTTACTAAAGTTGAACTCTTTTGTTTACATTCCTACATGGAAAGATGATATGTAATTCATAAGACCTCAGTATTAGGGTAGCTGAAGGGAACATATATATATATATATACATATGTGTATATATATATATATACACACATATATATATATATACATATATATGTGTATATATATACACACACACACACATACATATATATACACACACACATATAGATATATACACATATATATATACACACACATATATATATATGTATATATATGTAGATAGATAGATAGATAGAGTGCACAGGCTGAGTTGAATATGAAGGGATGATATCTAGAAAAAGAAAATTAAGGGATGAGAGAGGAATATATTGATAGAGGGAGAAAGGGAGAGTTAGAATGGGGTAAATTTTCTTACATGAAAGTGACAAGATAAAGCAGTTCTGTTGGGAGGAATGAGGGGACAGGTGAGGGGGAATGAGTGAATCTTGCTCTCATCAGGTTTGACTTGAGGAGGGAATCACATACACACTCAATTGGGTATCTTACTCCACAGGAAAGAAGGAGGAAGGAGATAAAAAATGGGGGACGACAGAAGGGAGGGCAGATGGGGAGGAGGTAATCAAAAGCAAACATTTTTGAAAAGGAACAGGGTCAAGGGAGAAAATTGGATAAAGGAGGATAGGATAGGAAAGAGGAGCAAAATATAGTTAGTCTTTTACAACATGAGTATTGTGGAAGGGGTTGCATAGTGACACACATGTGGCCTATGTTGAATTGCTTGCCTTTTTAGGAAGGGTGGGTGGGGAGGGAAGAGGGGAGAGAATTTGGAACTCAATTTTTAAAAAGCAGATGTTCAAAAGAAAAACGTTTTTACATGCAACTAGGAAATAAGATATACAGGCAATGGGGCAAAAAATCTATCTTTCCCTATAACAAAATAAGGGAAAAGGGGATGGGGGGAGTGGGGTGACAGAAGGGAGGGTTGACTGAGGAACAGGGCAATCCGAATATATTCCATCTTGGAGTGGGGCAGGGTTGAAATGCTGAGAAAATTTGTGATTCAAACTCTTGCGAAAATTAATGCTGAAAACTAAAAATATTACATAAATAAATAATTATTTTCTACCTTTAAAAAAAAGATAAAACAAAATACCTGCCATTGAATCTTTACAAAATTTACCACTAACATGCCATTATTCTCTTGTTGCATACTCCTATGCACTCTATCTGCCTCCGCACTATTTCCCTGCTCTCCTTCTCTCTATCACCTTTCAACTTTTTCAAAATCATTCTCTCATATTTGGAAAGCACATTTTCCTCATCTCTGCTGTTCAAATCTCATCCTTCCTTCAAAACTCAACAGAGGTACCATTTCTCCTTTCCAGATACTTATAGATGCAAATTATCTCAACCTTCTATTTCCTTAAGCATTTTAGCCTTCCCCCCCATTGTCTTATCACATTCTACTTTGTTCCTTATATACACATATATACACATATATTTTTATGTGTTCCTGTATATATACACATATGTGTATGTGTATATATGTGTGTATGAGTGTGTATATTAATTGTTCTATTAAGATTTTCAACTCCCTAAAGAGAAGCAGTGGCTCATTTCACATTTTGGTATACCCAGGGCGTAGCATATAAAAGTTAAAAGGTTAGAGATGAGACTTGTGAATTCAATTTTAGGAAACTCTCAAGTGAGGAAATTCCTTTTACAAGGTAGGATAACACCTTTTCTGTAACTTATACATTCAGACATTTGTCTACAGAATTAAGAGGTTTTAAGGTGCTTTTTGAGGTCAAAGGCAAGTATGTGTCTGAGCTGAGACTTGAACATAGGTCTTTTCAGAATCTGAGGCCAGTGACTCAGATTTACTATGCAATGCTGCCCCTAGCCAAAGAAGATACTAAATAAATACTTGTTGAATCCAAATAATAATTTTTCTCTAAAAAATGACAACTCTCCAGTAATAATACAAAATACTAAAGTCCTTATTCCATGTATTTATGGGAGGAAAGAAAGAACATAGGGAAGCACCTTAGAAAAACTGTTTTATAAAGTAAGCTACCTGACCTTTCCAAATGATTAAGACTTACACCCCCCACCCCGACACTTGGTAGCTTTTTGTAGTAAGTTTATCACCCCATGAAGTCAAACTTTCTGATTATGAAAATGTCAGCTTTATGATGAATTCAATCACAGCCTCTTTAAAAAGCTCTATTCACCAGATATAATAACACAGACAAGACTTTCAAGAGGATCATTTCTATTTTAAAGATGCAAGATTTTAGAAATTTGTGTTTCAGAGTAGCCATAAATATATCTTAATACATGAATAGTTCCCTACATTGGTAAGGGGAAAACATTCATATTTTGAGTTTTTTTCTGGCTTCTTGTCTCTAATTTCGATTCAATCGGTTCAGTAATTATTTATTAAGCACATCTTATATCCAAGGCCCTAAATTAGACACTTGGGTTTACAAAGAAAAAAAGGACTTCATTTAAAGGAATGTACACTGTATTCGTAGGATCACACATAGAAACTTAAGATCACAGATTTAGATTTAGATTAGATCTGAGAGATCATATTGTAGTCTAATACCCTTGTCTTGGAGATGAGGTAAATGAGACCCAGACAAGTTATTTGCCCAATATCTTACAAGTGGCAAATTGAAGATTTGGACCCATGTCCCAAACTCAAGTCTTTTCAACATGCTACAAGTCTTCATATAAATTAATGTATAACATTTTAAAAGTAAATAGAAAGTAATTTTTGAGTATGGAGAATGACTAACAACTGGGGAAGATCAGGAAAGGCCTCTTGTAGTCGCTAGCTGACACCTACAGTGTGACTTGAAAGGAACTAAGAACTCTAAGAGCTGGAGGCGATGGGGAAAGCATTCCAGACATAGGGCATAACCTGTGCAAAAGCATGGAAGTGAGAGATAAGACTGTCTTATTTAGAAAAAAACAATCAAGCTAGACAGAGTGACGAGGGCCTGAATCAGAGTAGTGGAATTGCCAGAGGAGAAAAGGGGTATATTTGACTCATTTTGCAAAGGTGAAAACAACAGGCCTTAGAAAGATATCAGATATGGTAGCAGTGGACAAAGATAGTGAGAAGTTGAATATCATATCTATGTTGCAAGCCTGGGGTACTGGAAAGGTGGTGCTTCCTTCTATAGGATTAGAGATGATAAGAAGGGAGGAGGGTATAGGGATAAAGATGAGTTTGGTTTTGCACATGTTGAGTTTAAGGCAGATGATGTTGTAAGATTGGAAGTCAACAGAAAGGTTGAAGCAGGACAGATAGATTTGATAATTGTCAGTATAGAAATAGGAATCAAATCCATGAGAGTTGATGAGATCACCAAGTGAAGTAACATAGAGCAAGAAACAAAGAAGGTCAAGGATAGAGCCCTGTGGGACACCTAGGATTAGAGGGCATGATCCGGATGGGAATCTATCAAAGGAATTGACAAGAAAGGGTCAGATAGAAGAGAATCAGGAGAAAATGATGTTGGGGTCCTTGACTGGCAAGGACTTGTCTCAGTATGCGATGAATGTGGCGGGAGTCAAGGTGGCAGGGACTCCGATTTCTTGGGAGAAATCATCCATTTTTATAGGGTTTGCTCTACGTGAGCATAAGCAAGTGGCCAATGAGTATGATGATGACAGCATGGGAAAGACCAGAAATGTTGCAGTGGGAAAGGATAGCAATGTTGCAGTACAGGTATACTGTTGCACTTTGTTTCAGTATGGGTCTCAGCATGGGCACGGGAAGGATCGAGATTGTTGCAAGGTGGTATCTGTAGGGGTTTGGGAATGAGGAGGAATGTTGCACTACAGTATCTACGAGGGCATGGGAATGCTCGGGCATGTTGCAATATGGTATTAGGCTACATGGGCTACGTGAGACACAAGGCAGGATGTCCCCGTAAAGTATCAAAGATGTCTTGGTAAGTAAAGTAACAAGGCACTGTGTTAGGCACTGGTTCAAGAGCATTAGGTAATGGTCAACTGGGTCCCTCCTTCTGGGCTCGTGTGTCCCTCGTGGACAGGCTCTGCCTGCATATGTAAGTAGACTACAGGGGCTTCTTAAAGGCAGAGGCCCTCCCTCCAGGTGCCTGCCGTTCCACAGCTACTAAGCCTGTCTGGTTTACTCAGGAAACAAGCCAAGTGCTAGGGTCCTAACAGCCCCGGGGTTGGCACCAACCCCTTATAAAATGATATCCTGAAAACCTAGATAAAGAAAAGTGTTGAAAAGGAGAGACTGAACAACAATATGAAAGGCTGCAGAGAGATCAGAAATGAGGATTGAGAAAATTGGTTTGTCAACTAAGATATCATTAGTGATTTTAGAGAGTATTTTGGGTGGAATGATAAGGTTTAAAGCCTGATTGCAAGGGATTAAAAAAAGAATGAGAGGAGAGGAAGTGAAGGAAGGCACCTATTATTGATTGTCTTTTCAAGAGTTTAGCCACAAATGGCAGAACAAATATAGTACAATATTTAGAAGATATAGATAAAACAAGAGAGAGGTGTTTTTTGTTATTTTGTTTGTTTTTCATGATGAGGGAGACATAGACATATTTGTAGGGAATAAGTCAGTAAACAGCAAGAGTTTAAAAATGAGTGATAATTGGGGATAACAGAAGAGGAAATCTATTGAAGGAGGTGGAATGGAAAACCCACTTTTGAAGATAGTATGATTAGCCTTGGTAAGGAGTACATCTTTTTACGAGAGACAGGGATGAGGCAGGAGACAATGGCAAAAATCATACGAGTCATGTAAGACCAGGAAGAAAGGAGGAGGAGCTCATGGCGAATAGCCTCATTTTTTTCCCATTAAATACCAGGCAAGTTTGTCAGACGAGAGGATAGGGGCAGGGGAAGCCATGAGAGATTTCAGGGGGAAAAGCAATAACCAACACATATTTGTTAGGCACTTTACTAAGCAATGAAGATACAAAGATAAAAGGAAAATGGACCCTATTCTCAATAAGCTTAACTTCTAGTAGGGTAAATATGCCAAAATATAGAAAGATATAAAACACATTTAAAAATCAAATACAGGGTAACCTAGGAGGGGAAGGCACTAACAGCTGAGAGGACCCGGATATAAAATCCATCAAGAAAGTCAGATTGGAGCCAGATTGCAAAGTAGTAGCATAATGTTCTAATGAATCAAACAAATTAGGACAAGTGTCCTAATTATTTGGATTCTTTTCCTCCTCAAATTGTAATTGCTTGTCTGAGTAAATGGAGTATCTTCTAGGTAAAATGTAAAGTCCTTGAAGGCAGGGAGCTTTTTTTTTTTCATTATGCTTTTCTATCCCTAGCATCTAGGCCTGTTTCTGCTTCATATATTAGGTACTGTGGAATGTTTTATACCATTTTATATCATTTTTGTAATTTCAATCAAGAGCCTGGACCTGGGCTTCTTTGTTCTCTCAAGTTTGCTCAGAGAATGTCTTTTCTCTGTCAACAAGGCCAGATCCATCTGAACTAAGAGCATTCTTTGCCCTGTTAACCATTAAGGGATGAGACCCTGATCCTGAGAGACTACCTCGCTTAATATTGTACAGGCATATACTATGCTATGGAATGTTAACGAAACACAGAAACGCTGGGTTGTAGTTTCAACTGACCCTTGTCAACACTCTTATCTTATTGTATTTACAAATCTATTCCATTAAGAAAAATTCTCTTGTATCATGTACTTAATAAAAGCAAATTTTGTTAAATTTGTGCAATCCTATTATTCTGAGGACTATTAAAGACCAAATTGTGACTTGCTCAAACCCCTTATTTCTCTCCTTTAGCATTCTGCTTTTACTTTGTCCAGTTACTACTCTTTCCTTAGTGGCTGAGGTATTGGTGGGAAGCAGAGATTATAGATAAAAGTAGGGTTAGTCAATTTTGTTTTTAGCAACTCCAGTGCAAAATTGTATAGGAGGTCAGAAAGGATAAAAATTTTAGGCTATTTTTCTGTTACCTGTGAATTTTAATAATCTATCCCATCATTGTCCTCAATTACCACAGGAATTAGTTGTAAAACAACTGTGAATACTATTATATAATGAAATTAAAACTAAAATGGGAAAGACATTTTAATTTAAGCTCTTCACATGCTTTATATTTGCATATGCATTAGTACTTTTCCAAAGACTTTCACATACATTATTTCATCTGATTCTCACAACAACCTTATGCAGTAATGAGGGCAGATATTAATAGCTGCATTTTATGAATAAGAAAGCCAAGATAGAGACTAGTAAATGACTTGCCCAAGGTCACATGATTTCTATGTGTCAGAGGCAACTCCTGACTCCTATTTTGTGTTCTTTATCCTATATAACACTGCCTTCTAATTGCAACAATTGCCTTAATTTATGGCCTTCTCTAAAGATACATAAATAACTCTAAAGTAAATTGCTGGGTTAATTTTGCTGAGTAATTGATTCTTGGTTGTAGTCCTGGATCTTTTGCTCTCTGAAATATCATATTCTTTTCTTATTGTGTATTTAAATTTAAAATTATATGAAATCTCTTATGGCTTTAAAAATGGACAAAGTCTTAGATAAAATGTTGCTTGCAGGTTAAGGTCATCATCCCCTAATGGTTTAAAATGAAGTTGTACAGATAGAAGGAAATGGTACTCATTGGCCTTGTAGCTTTTATATATTTGGTGATAGGCTTTTTTCTTCTATGGGCTGCACTGCTGATGAAGGTTAATTTCTGAACTGAGCTCAATATCATGGTTCTTAGCATCCATGAAGATGTTGAGCTAAGTTCTTGTCCCTCCAAACCCTCATGTACCACGAATGTCTGGCCCACAAATAATAGGATGCATTCCAATGGAGAAATAATATATGGATCTGCTTCTCCTTTAAGATCCTCAGAGGTGCCTAAGGAAGTCTGGTATTAAATTTAGAACATTATAGTCTTGGAGACTGGCCCAAAGCATTGAGAGGTTAAATGATGTCCCCAGGGTTACACAACAAGTATGTTTGAGAGGTAGAACTTAAAGCTATATCTTCTTGGTTCTGAGTATGGTTATCTGTCTGCTATACCATGAGGACTTGGAACAACTGAGGAACTTCATAAAAGAACAGAATAAAGGACACCATTAACAAAATGTGTTATTTGTGAAGAAAACACAACAGGCAGACAACATATCTCTAACAACAATGCTGCTAACACCTGTTGTGGAGGTAAAAGACCAACAAAAAAGCACACAGGAGGGCTGCCAGCACAGGTTCATTGATCAGCTTTTCTAAGGAAAGCAACTTTAAAAGGTTTACAATTTCATTTTAATTAAACATTTGTATATCATTCACTTAGTTTAGGGGGAAAAAGTCAGCACCATGATCTTCAGAGAAAACACAAACAGAAATTAAAAGTAGAAATTATATTAACAGAGCAAATAACAGAAATTAACAGACAGGCTTCTGTCTAACCAAAGCTATACATACACATTTACCAGAGAGAAACTTCTGGGTTTTCAAAGCCAGGGAGGGGGGGCTTCTTAACAGCTACCCAAAATCTCCATATCACCACTCTTCCAATGAGTGTGCCCCAAACAAAATTCTAACCTCAGAGTATATATACACTTCCTCAAGGTTAGAGTGCTTGGCAATTCTCAAGGCTTTCACACTTCTTTAGGGTTTCACACCTGTCATGACCTAACTAGCAAAATGTGTGGGCCTTCCCTCAAACAAAGGCAAGACTCAATCAAAGGCACATGTTTGCCTTAGTGCTGAGAAGCACTCTCAAACAAAAGACAACAAAAAATCCCACTTTTCTTGCTGTTACAATATCTCATGTGGATGTCAGGACAAAATGAGGGTAACCTTGAACATGTTGGTGACCCTCCATTTACAAACTTATCCAAAGTCATTGAAATGTGATACACAGAATAGGCAGCTATGTCTGGCTTCTTAGCTGCATGTGTCTTTAGAGGTAACAGTCATATTGATGAGATTAGTATCTTTTAGAATATTTGAATCTCTCCAGAACTTACAAAGGTGCTTCACACATTATAATCACTTAACAGGTGCTTTCAATTGAATTGGATCCTAAATCATAGGAATTTTACTCTTTCGGAGCTGCACCAGACCACACCAAAGTGAGAGCAGCAGAAGACCCCAGCCAGCAGATTAGGCTTAGAGAGGGCTGAATGCTTAGAACTAAATCATACTGTGCCAGGACCAGGAGCAGGGATCCCCAGGCCACTCAGATCAGGAGGGGAGTCTATTGGACCTATGTGAAACAGAAGTGCAGAGCATGCAGCTGTGAAAACAACTACTCTTGAGGCTATTAGCTCACAGTCTAAAGATTTGGAACTCACCTTCTCTATCCTTGGCACACACCAACCAGCTTCAGCTCAACACCTGGTGAGCAGCAGCATTACATAACCTCTAGCTGACAAAACAAGAGTCTGTCAGACTTATAGAGAAGGGAAGAATTTATGATGAAACAAGAGATAGAGAGCCTTGCAAAATGCAAAATGGATAATTTTGATTACATTAAATTGAAAAGATTTTGTACAAACAAAGCCAATGCAACCAAGATTAGGAGGGAAGCAGAAAATTGGGAAATAATTTTTACAAATAGTTTCTCTGATAAAGGCCTTGTCTCTAAAATATACAGACAACTGAGTCAAATTTATAAGAACACAAGACATTCTCCAACTGATAAATGGTCAAAGTATATGAACAGGCAGTTTTCAGAGGAAGAAATTAAAGATATCTGTTGTCATATGAAAAAATGGTCTACATCACTATTGATTAGAGAAACGCAAGTCCAAACAACTCTCAGGTACCACATCTCTCCTGTCAGATTGGCTAACATATCAAAACAGGAACACATGGACTTCATAAGAACCTGGTTAATCTTATATGATCTTTTGATGAGTGAAGGGAGCAGAACCAGGAGAACATTGTACACAACCACAGACACATTGCTTCTTTGATGACTATCTTTGAGGGTTCTAAGAGAGCTCGAAAGACTCATGATGAAAAGGGTATTCAAATTCAGAGAAAGAATTACAGAATCCGAATGCAGATTGAAGCAAACTATTTGTTCTCTTTTTATTTTGTTTTATATCATTTTTGGTTTTGTTACATCTTCCTCATGGTTCATTTCATTGGTTATAATTCTTTACTGTTTGATTATTGGAAAAGAAGTTTAGTGTGAACGTATATATAGAATTTTATATGAGATTACATGCTATCTTGGGGGGGCAGAGAAGGAGTTGTGGAAAATTTGGAACTCAAAAACTTGTGAAACTGAGTGCTGTAATCTTAAAAAAAATTAATTAATAAAAAATTTTAAAAAAAAGAAAACACTGTATACATTTTTAGCAATGACATGTGATGATCAACTATGAATGACTCAGCTTTTATCAGCAACATGAGGATCTAAGACAAGTACAAAGGACTCATGAAGGAAAATACTATCTGTATTCAGATGAAGAAATGATGCACTCTGAAGGCAGTTCCAGGCATGTTCATTTTTTTTTCTCCATCTACTTTTTTTCTTTCTCACATTTTTTTTCTGTTGATCTGTTACTTCTTGCACAACTGTGATGCTTACAGAAATATGTTTTACATCATAGCATATGGATAAATTATATCAAACTGCCTAAAATTTTCAGAAAAGTAGAGGGAGGGAGAGAGGGCAAGAAAATTGAAATTCAAAATTTCAATAAAAATGAATACTAAAAATTTTCTTGATATGTAATATTGGGAAAAATCAAATACTATTTAAAGCAAAAGGGAAAGAAAACTATATATAAAAATAAGAAAAAAAGACATTGTCTTGTGCACAGCAGAACGTAAGAGAGGATTGAAAATATATAACAATAAATTTCCATTTCAGGAGAACCTGCATAATAAATACTACACATTTTGTTCAGGGCTGAACACCTTTTCTTGGCTTCCTTGTAAGTTGTCTTTTCCTTTCTGGTGTGCACTTTTTACTTTGTTTTGTTCCCTCTTCCTTAACCCTCCCCAAAGAAGGGTACAACTTTTTATATATGCAAATATATGTGTGAATGTATTTTAAATATATACTTATATATGTATATGCATGTATGCATATATGTATGAATATACATATGTACACACTCATAGACGTATGTGTTATATACGTTTATGTATATGTATGCATATGTGTGTGTATATGTGTGTCTGTATGTCTTTGATGTGTACCTTATATTTCTCTTTGATATTACATGTCAAATATTCAGTTAACTGCATGGTTTCTTTTAAACAAATCATGACAGCCCAGACATTAATGTCCACTCCTTTTCAGTTAGGATTGTGCTTAACTTTTCTGGGTATGCTGTTTTCAGCCAAAACCTCGATTCTTTTTGGTTCAATATATCATGTTCTGAGACCTGGAGTCTTTTAGTGTCACTGTTGCAAGTCCTTGTGTGACTCTATTTGTGGCACTGCTATATTTTAATTGTTTTTCTTTTTCTTATTGTTCATAATATGTTCTCCTTGAGTTGCAGATTTCAGAATTTGACTGTGATATTGCTGTAAGTTTTCCTTATAAGATATTTTTCAGGTGGTGATCAATGGATTTTTTTTTCTATTTCTACTTTTCCCTCTTGCTCTAATAATTCAGGACAATTTTCTTCAATTATTTCCTGTATTATTGTATCAAGATTCTTTTTTGATCATAGCTTTCAGTTACTCTGAGTACTTTTATGTTTTCTCTTAGTCTGTCCTCCAGATCAGTTGTTTTTCATTTTTTTTTCTTTTAAATTTATTTATTTATTTTTAGTTTAAAACATTCAGTTCCATGAGTTTTTGAGTTTCAAATTTTCTCCCCCTCCCTCTCCTTCCTCCTCACCAGCCAAGACAGCATGCAACTTGATATAGGTTCTACATATACCTTCACACTAAACATATTTTCAGGATAGTCAAGTTGTGAAGAAGAATTATAACCAATGGAATGAACCATGAGAAAGAGGAAACCAAACTGAAACAAAAAAGAGAGAAAGAGAGAGCAAATAATTTACTTCAATCTGCATTCAGACTCCTTAATTTTCTTTCTGGATGTGAATCACTTTTTCTATCATGAGTCTTTTGGAGTTGTCTTAGAACCTTCCATTGCTGATGAGAGCCAAGTCTATCAAAGTTACTCATCACAGATAAAATATGTCTATAATCAGAGGGCAGAGCCAAGACGGCAGCTGGAAAGCAGGGACTTGTGTGAGCTCCCTGCCAGGTCCCACGAAAAACGTATAAAAATAGCTCTGAACAAATTCTAGAGCTGCAGAACCCACAAAATAGCAGAGGGAAGCAGGTATCCAGGCGAGGACAGCCTGGATGTTTGCTGGATGAGTTCTATCACACATGGAGCTGGGAGTGGAGCAGAGAAGAACCCAGCGTGGGCAGCGGCAGGACCAACCAGACCAGCAGCAGGGCGCAAAATGCCCTAGCACCCTGCATCAGTGAGCTGTGGCAGTTACCAGACTTCTCAACCAACAAACACCAAAGACAATAGAGAAGGTTAGTGAGAAAACCTACGGGGGACAGAGTTCACAGTTCAGCCACCATCCCAGGGGCAGCGGGGGTGATGCAGCTACAGAACTACAGCTGCAGTTACTTCCGGCCCACCTGGTAGGAGGAATTCATTGGTGGATCAGAGTAGGAGTGTACAGCCTGCTTAATATTTGCATCAGGTCGGGTTAGTGGTTCTTGGGGAAGGAGAAGTGCTGGTGTGGCAGAGCTGGCTGTGTAGAAATAGCTCTTAAAACAACGGCGCATCCCCTCAAGCTTGGAACAAAATACTCTTTGCTTTACAAGCAGTCATACCCCGCTGAAAAACTCAAGGGTCAAGTAAGTTGACTGGGAACATGACCAGGCAGCGAAAACCCACACAGATTCAGTCTCAGACATTGGAATCTTTCTTTGGTGACAAAGAAGACCAAAACATACAGCCTAAAGAAGTCAACAAAGTCTAAGAGCCTACAAGGAAAGCCTCCAAGAAAAACATGAACTGGTCTCAGGCCATGGAAGAGCTCAAAAAGGATTTGGAAAAGCAAGTTAGACAAGTAGAGGAAAAATTGGGAAGAGAAATGAGAAGGATGTAAGAAAATCATGAAAAACAAGTCAATGACTTGCTAAAGGAGACCCAAAAAAGATTAAATTTCTAAGCATCTGCTTCTAAAACTTTGAGTTACAAATTCTCTTCCCTCTTCCCTTCCCACCCACCCTCCCTAGGAAGGCAAGCATTCCAACATAGACCACATATGTATCATAATGTAAAACATTTCCACAATGCTCATGTTGTGAAAGGCTACCTATACTTCCTTCCATCCTATCCTGTCCCCCTTTATTCAATTTTCTCTCTTGACCCTGTCCCTTTTCAAAAGTGTTTGCTTTTGATTACCTCCTCCCCCTATCTGCCCTCCCTTCTATCATCCCCCTCCCTTTATTATCCCCTTCCCTTTACTCTCCTGTGAAGTAAGATACTGAATTGAGTGTGTATGTTATTCCCTCCTCATGTTGAATCCAAGAGAGTAAGATTCACTCATTCCCCCTCACCTACCACCTATTCCCTCCCAACAGAACTGCTTTTTCTTGCCACTTTTATGTAAAATAATTTACCCCATTCTGTCTCTCCCTTTCTCCCTCTCTCAATATATTCCTCTATCACCCCTTATATTTATTTCATTTTTTAAGATATCATCTCTTCATATTCAACTCATCCTGTGCCCTCTGTCTATATTCCCTTCAACTCCCCTAATACTAAGAAAGGTCTCATGAATTACACACATGAATTAACATCTTTCCATGTAGGAATGTAAACATAACAGTTCAACTTTAGTAAGTCCCTTATGATCTCTTTTTCTTGTTTACCTTTTCATGGTTCTCTTGATTCTTGTATTTGAAGTCAAATTTTCTATTCAATTCTGGTCTTTTCATTGAGAAACCTTGAAAGTCCTCTATTTTATTGAAAGTCCTTTGCCTTGGAGCAATATACTCAGTTTTGCTGGGTAGGTGATTGCTGGTTTTAATCTTAGGTCCTTTGACCTCCAGATTATCATATTCCAAGCTCTTCGATCCCTTAAGGTAGAAGCTGCTAGATCTTGTGTTATCCTGCTTGTGTTTCCACAATATTCAAATTGTTTCTTTCTGGATGCTTGCAGTATTTTCTCCTTGACCTGGAAACTCTGGAATTTGCTGACAATATTCCTAGGAGTTTTCTTTTTGGGATCTTTTTTGAGGAGGCAATCAGTGGATTCTTTCAATTTCTATTTTACCCACTGGTTCTAGAATATCAGGGCAGTTCTCCTTGATAATTTCTTAAAAGATGATATCTAGCCTCTTTTTTTGATCATGGCTTTCACGTAGTCCAATAATTTTTAAGTTATCTCTCCTGGGTCTTTTTTTCCAGGTCAGAGGTTTTTACAATGAGGTATTTCACATTGTCTTCCATTTTTAAATTCCTTTGGTTCTGTTTTATAATATCTTGATTTCTCATAAAGTCACTAGCTTCCATTTGCTCCAATCTAATTTTTAAGGTGATATTTTCTTCAGTGGTCTTTTGGACCTCCTTTTCCATTTGGCCAATTCTGCCTTTCAAGGCATTCTTCTCTTCATTGGCTTTTTGGAGCTCTTTTGACATTTGGGTTAGTCTGTTCTTTAAGATGCCATTTTCTTCAGTATTTTGGGGGGTCTCCTTTAGCAAGTCATTGACTTGTTTTTCATGGTTTTCTTGCATCCCTCTTCATTTCTCCTCCCAATTTTTCCTCTACTTCTCTTACTTGCTTTTCCAAATCCTTTTTGAGCTCTTCCATGGCCTGAAACCAGTTCATGTTTTCCTTGGAGGCTTTTGATGTAGGCTCTTTGACTTTGATGACTTCTTCTGGCTGTATGTTTTGATCTTCTTTGTCACCAAAAAAGGAATCTAGAATTTGAGTTTGAGTATATTTTTGCTGCCTGTTCATGTTCCCAGCCAACTACTTGACCCTTGAGCTTTTTGTTAGAATATGACGGCTTGTAGAGTAGAGAGTACTTTGTCCCAAGCTTTAGGGTCCAAGCACTGCTGTTTTCAGAGCTACTTCTACTCTAATATCACCCCAGGCTCTGTCACAGCAGTGCTCCTCCTCCCCCAAGAACCACCAACCCGGGAAGCAATACAGATGCAAGCAGAGCACAGCAAGAGAATCTGCTTTTGTGCCCACTGAGCACTCCTTGTACTCCCTCTCTGGTATGCTCCTAGATTCCTCCGACTGTGTGAGCCAGGGACTTGGGAAGCAGCTGAAACTGGAGCTCTGGGAGCAACCTCAGAGGCTTCCTGCTGTTGCTATGGCCACCAATTCTAATTTTTAAGGAATCATTTTCTTCAATTCATTTTTATGCCTTCTTTTCCATTTGACTAATTCTACTTTTAAAGGAGTCCTTCTCTCCAGTGACTTTGTGTGCATGTGTTTCTGTGTATACACATGTATATGTGTATGTCTATGTCTATGTGTATATATAAACATACACATATATACATATATACACATATGTACACATATATATGTATATATACACATAGACATACACAAACCCATGTGTGTGCATGTGTGTGTGTGCATTTCCATTTAGCCAATACTGCTTTTCAAGGCATTTTTTTTTCTACTTGGCCTATTCTGATTTTTAGGATATTGTTTTCTTCAGTAACTTTTGTGCTTCTTTTACCAAGCTATTGACTCCTTTTTTCCCCATGATTTTCTTGCATTACTCTTTCTTCCCAATTTTTCCTCTACCTCTTTTACTTGATTTTCAAAACCCTTTTTGATGTCTTCCATGGCCAGGCCCAGTTCATATTTTTCTTTGAGGCTTTGGATGTAGGAGTTTTGAATTTATTGTCTTTTTCTGAGTTTGTATTTTGATCTTCCTTATTGCATGAAAACTTTCTGTAGTCAAGATTTTTTTTATTTCATTTTTAATTTTTTAGCCAATTTCATGACTTTTAGCTCTATACTTAAGTGGACTCTGTTTCCAGTGTGGAGGGAGAGCAGTTCTAAGTCTCAGGTTTTCTCATATGCAGCTGTTTTCAGAGGTAATTCTGGGAACCTATAAGTTTTGGGGTCTTCCAAGGTGCTAGGATCTAGGGAGATGTGTGTTTACTATTCTCCTGTATTGTACACTGGTTTGTGAGTGACAAGCATTTTTTTAACCCTACAACTATGGCCAGGGTCCCTGCTTCCCTGTAGCCACAAGATCTGCTGTACTAATGCTCCTCCTCCCACTGGGACTAAGGCCCAGTATTGTGACTCAGATACAAGTGTAAGAAATGTAACAGATTCCTACCCTTTGTGCCACTACTGTAAATCTCCTTCTGACTTTTTTGGCTGAGAGGTCTGGAAAATACCATTGCCACCATTGATTTAGTCACCTCCAAGGCATGCTTCTGGTTTGCTGGGATCCAGTCTTCACTTCTTTGGCCTGCACTAGACTGTACTCTTCTCTCACTTTGGAGCACCAGACATTTCTTGCCTACCTTCTAAGTTGTCTGGAGCTGAAAATGTGTCTCATCCTGTCTTTTTGTGGATTCTGCTGATCTAGAATTTGTTTAGAGTCATTATGTAAGCTTATTTGGAGGGATGTGGGGAAAAACTCAGATGAATCCCTGCCTTTATTCCACCATCTTGGCTCTGCCTCTTATGCATTTTTTTTAATTCTTCAGAGACTATGATGTGCCATAGGCTGGAATGGGTTGTGGCTTGGATAGATAGAAGCCTGACCCTAGAAACATGAGGACCTCTTTCTACCTATGGAGCTATTCTTTCACTCTCAGATTCCTCATCTATGTGTTAGGGATAATACAGTAATGACAATACAGCAATATTTTTAGAACTCATGTCACAGTTTTATTTTAAAACTCAAATGAGATAATCATGTAAACCACTTTGCAAACATAAAATATGACATAAATACTAGCTGTTATTAAATCATTTTGCCCAATCACACAATCACTCTTCCCTTTAAAAAAACACAAAGAAACATGAGAATCTTAAGTTGGAAAGAACCTCAAAGGTTGCCTAGTCAACTAATACCTGACGGAAAACTTCTGTAACAATGGCATAAACAAACAGAAAAAACTGTACATAAAAAACAGTGTGGTTGAATATTGACTTGGAAAACCACATAATAACATTATTTATGTTCTATTTGTATTTCTTTTGTTAAGTGTTTCCAATTACATTTTAATTTGCTTCTGGTCACACTCAGGAGTGTTGCTAGCTATCTAAAGCTCACAGCTCTGTTCTACAATATAACCTTATGACCAGAGAGGCTAATCTTACCCATCCAAGAGATGTATAGCATTTTTACTGGAAGGTATAGGTGCTAGACCCAAGGTATCCTCATTCTCAGACTAGTATAATTTTTACCTGAAGTCTCTTAATGTGTTGGTTTGGAAAACATTACCTGGACACAAAATTCTTGGGGTTAAAGAGAGAGCTGAAATGAAATAAGTAAGAAGAGGGGGAAATATATACACATAGATATATCATTCAATATTTGTGAGGAGCTTACTATGCATATAACATATATGCACATACACAGCATATGTAAAAGATACATGCATATATGCACACATACATATACATATACACATGTCCATGTATATGTGTGTGTCTGGTTATTTCCACAAGTGCCATTGTGTAAAGAGAAAGAAGTTGCTATTAAGAACATTTATTAGTATTCAGTATAAGCATTTATTAGTATGCAATAGAAATGATCTTTATTTTTTCCTGAATAATCCACATAAAGTCCCCAATTTCTCTTCTATGCTGCTGGCAGAAGTTCCTGAGTAGTAAAATTTACATCTCATGTCTTTTTTTTCCCCTAGCATTAACATCAGCATTCTTTCATTATAGAGGTACAATGAGTCACTAGGAAATGAAGTTTTTTTTTTGTTGTTGTTGTTGTTGTTGTTTTTCTCGAATTCAATCTTTTAAAAAAAAGGAACTTGGGAATTACAGTTCCTTAAGCTCTTCTCTGGAATAAACTTTCCTTTACAATGTCATCTAAACATAACCACTTGACAACCCCACATTTTCACATTCTTCAAGTGCTGTTATCCACATTTGTTAAAGGAAGTGTCACTTATGGAGGATTGGGGAGGGACCTTGTCCCTCTGGACCCCTGTACCTTTCCCTACAGCATGGAATTCTGACAAAGGAACATATGGCACTTATTTTCTTCTGATGCATTTGTTTCCTGATGCCTGCTGGCTGGCAGTAACACAGATATCCCCAAACCTCCTCCACCTGTTTATTTTCCAACCACAGTCTGCCTAAAGCATTTCCTGCAGATGTAGCATCGTGTTTTCTCCTTAAAATTCTTAATAAAATACATTTGTGAAACTGGGATTCTATTTGATTATCCCCACCAAACACACACATACACACACACACATGCACACATGCACACACACATGCACACACGTTTCAAAGCCCCCCATCCTTCAAAACTCTGGTTCATTTTTCAAAGGAGAATGTGCAACTTGGGTTTCTGTTGCCCGACAAATAGTAATCTTAATGAATGTTTACTGATTGACTGAAATTCACATGTTTAGTTAACTCCTAATTATTATCTAGTAGTAAAATATCCAGGACAGAGTTAGAGGATCAGTATTGAAGATAGGAAGACTTGTTTCTAAATTCTTCCCCTGAAACATACTGACTGTGGTACCTTATCCCAGTCACCTTGTCTCTACATGCCTTAGATAGCTCCTTAAGACTGAGTATAAACAAATTGTGAGCTCCTTTGGCTGAGAGTTCCTGTGCTCCCTGCAGTATTTGCATAAATTCTTCAGTTTGCCTTCTCCATAGAAAATTACGATAAATATTCACATAGTCGCAAAATATAACTCCATGTAAACTTAGGAATAGGTCTATAGGGTCACGATCTAGAAATGACCATAGTCATAAGCCTGTCTCTCATTTTATTGATGAAAAAAAATAAAAACAAAATAATAAAAACCTGACATCCAAAGCTGTAAAGTCACCTGGTGTAAGACCAATCAGTAAGTGAAAGATCCTTCCCACCCAGCAGATAGACCTCAGTTGGTGCCAACAAAGGGAGGCCTTGTTAGAGGCAGGCCCACACCCTTTCACTAACTAGGTATGAGGCCCCAGGCCCACACTCCCTACTAGTTAAATTGATGTGGGTATGAAGTCCTCAGGGCCCTAAGGGGAGTTGCTAAGACCAGAGCCAATGGTATATGCACTGAGTTCTAGTCAATCAGATGCCTGCTAGGACTATATACAAAGAGAGCCCGGAACTGAAAGAAGCAGCATTGAGAGAAGTACAACTGAGAACTGCAGAATTAAGGAGCAGACATCAAGAAGACATTGAAGCAGCAGACACTGAGGGAGAGCAAGCATTGAGAGAGACTGCAGAGCAGGAGTGCAGAACAAGAGAGAGTTATAGAGATCAAAGAGCAGAATCTGCAGAGAGCTACAGTAATTGGAATTCAGTCCAAAGAGAAGGAGCAGGGACTAGGATTTTACAGAGCTAAGGAGAGAGTGCTGAAAAAAAAAATTAAAAATTAAAAAATAAAAGAAGAGAGTGCTCAGCAGAGAGTTAGGACTTGTGAGTTTACAGGAAGGCCTTAGCAGGGGGGAGGGTTGCAGGATGGCTTGGCTCCTTGCTATAATACTTTGTTATAATTTCCTTGTTGCTACAAAACCCCTTACTGGTTTTAGAATATAATTGCTACTGTTTGGAATATGATTGCTACTATATGGTCCTGGGATTGGATTCTCTGGTGTCTAAGTAAATGTTATACTTCCTCTGCCTTCTACTTAGAGAATTTCTTATACTTTGCAATTCTGAACCATTCAGGCACATTCATGGTCATCCTCAAGTTCATGAATCTTGCCTTACTATTATATCCGGCCATTATCACATAAGTAGTAAGTAGAAAAATTGGGAGTTCAAAGAGAAGGAACCAAGCCTACTATGTGCCAGGCATGGTTAAATGCTTTAGAAACATTATCTCCTTTGATTATTTTCAAAAAATGTGGAGATCAGCGCTATTGTTTCCCTCATTTTGTACTTGAGGAAACTAAGGCAGACTAAGGACAAATAAATTGCCTAGGACACACAGCTCTTAAGTACTTAGGACTAGATGTGAGCTCAGGTATTTCTGACTCTGAATCTTTTATGCCACTGGAATGTTTACAAATCCAGTGTTTTTTTTTTTAATTGTACCATTTTGTCTAACAACTTCAATCCAATAAATTGCCTAGCATGTAGTAACTACTCCATGATAAGCATTATATTAAGCAATGAGGATAGAATAATAGAAGCAAAACAAAATAAAATGGTCATTGTCAGCAAAGAAGATTCATTCCATTGAGAGGATGAAGAAATTAGACTACAGAGAAATTTAATTTAACTTAATCAAAGTGGAACAGCAAGTTAAATTAAGACCCAGGTCTAGAATATTCAGTCTTATGTATTTTCTACCACTCCCTAAATAACTGATGAGTTGGGGAAAGAAAGATAAAAATACATTGTGATAAAATAAATGACAAAGAAACATAGGAAGATTAGTTTAGTTTTTCTTTATATATAAAACATCAGGTCAAACAAATTTCTAATAAAATTTTGCCATTTATTTGGAGTTTGGTTTGAAGGACAATCACAGACATTTCTGGGCAAGGGGAGCTAATTAGTTAATAGATGAGTGGTCACAGCTCTTCAACAACTCTTATATTTTTATGGTTTTTGAGATAGCCACCCATTTGGATCAAAAACGTGAGAAGCAAATTATAGGGTTGCACCATATCCAAGCACTGGAGGTTCTCCACTCCTAATTGAAGGTAAGGAGCTCTGAATTTTCCTCTTGCCACTCAGCTCAGTTGCCAGGGAAAATCTTTTTAAAAATTATCTATCCATCTTAAAAGATAGAATTATAGATATCAGAGTGAGAGAGGCAATATTTTTGTGGTATTTTTTTTCCTTTAATCATCAAAGATAGTTTTCCTTTTGATATGACTTAAGCTAAAATGCCTTTTGAGAGGACTGACAATTTACTGGTAATCATTTCCCTTTGGTATGCTTTAGAGAGAGTCCTGCTTTCTCTAGTGACTTTTGAATATAAGGTCAATGCTTTCAGTGAATTGTCTTGATCACATAGTGAATGGTCAAAGTTGGCATATAGATCAGCCAGGTAGAAGACAGAAACCCAATCCTGGAGTCTTGCCTCATCAAAAAATTTCAAAACATTAAGAAATAAAAATTTTCTTGGATTTGTGATTTTCTTTCCTCCCATTATTGACTAAGTTCTGAATAAGGGGTAGAATCTTGTGAATTGTAACTGATTAGTAATGAAATATTGTTTAATGCAAATTCTAGTAAGATCAATTATCCATTTCTTAATAAAATATTAATTGTGAGATTGTATTAGATTAAAGTCCATAGTTCTGCAACTTGTTTTTACATTTTTCTTTTAAATTTAATTAATAAATTATTAATATTAATAAATATTATCTAAAATAGAAGCTGATAATTCAATAATGCTGTCTTATACTAATCACAGCCTTCATGGGTTTGCTCCATGATGGTCAATTAAGCTGTCAGCCCACACAAAGAGTAATTCTGGTGAGTCTCTGTCCCAAACCACTGCTTATAATTGCCCCATCCAATCACTCTTGGGTCAACTCAGTGGTCATGAGTACTCATCCTAGTTACAGCTCCCTTACCAGTAATACTTTGAGGCCCCTAAGAGATCAAAGGAAGAAACTGAACATAAATTGGATCCCAACCCACCTTAATTTACCTTGAACTCCCCCTTTGAGAATCCTAGCTTTACTTGTCCCATTGACTTTAACTGGACCTTCTTTCCAATCCAGTCATCCCTCCCTCCAAGGTCATGCAGATTTTCACATCGGAAATAGTAGATATAATGGCAAGCAAAGTAGGAATTTTTGTTGGTTTTTTCTTTTGGAGTGCTTCTCAGCACTAAGGCAATCAAATGCCATCAATGAAGTCTTGCCTTTGGTTAAATCCAGTCTTTGATTGAATCGAGAGGCCTGGTTGGAAACAGTATATATATACTCTGAGGTTAGCATTTTGCTTTGGGGCTCACTGATTGTAAGAGTGTTTGTATGATTGGCCAAATGGGACTCTGGGTAGCTGTGAAGGAGCCCCTCCCAATTTGAAAACCCAGATGTTGGTGCTTCTCTCTCTGGTAACTATGTATGTATTGATATGGACAGACAGAAGCCCATCTAGTGATTTGTGTAATTTGCTTTGTCTATATAATTTCTGCTAGTAATTTCTGTTTGTGCTTTCTCTAAAGGTCAGGGTGCTGACTTTTTCCCCAGAACTAAGTGAATGATATATGTATGTTTAATTAAAGTCAGGTTGTAAACCCCTTAAATTTGCTTCCCTTAGAAAATCAGATCAGAAAAACCTGTGTTAGCAGTCCTCCTGTTTGTTGATGTTATTGGCCTTAGACCTCCACAACAGCTGCAAGTAGCATTGTTGTTACAGTAAATCATACACGTTTGTGTGTATTAGCCAGGACTTGTGATTTCATTGGTACACGGAATTCCTGGTGAGGAAATTCCCTTTCACCAATAAATTAGCATTTTACAAAAATTTACAGTCTTGCACAGTTGCCAAGGGGCACTGAGAGGTTAAGTGATATGTGTCCATATTCATACAATCAAGATGTGTTGGAACTCAGACTTGAATCCATGTTTATTTTTTTAACTCTGAGATATTGCTGCTATGTTGTTTCTCTCTTTTAGATCATTAGATTTTTGAGGATATTCTCATTTGCAGATAATAATAATGATTCAAAAAAACAATAGCAAAACTTTATTTAGTGCTGAAAGTATTATGAAGTGCTTCATAAATTTCATCTCAATGTATGCTCACAACAATGTTGGGAGACAGGAGATAGTATCTTCATTTTACAGATAAAGACACTTATATAGATAGAGATTAAGTGACCTGTCCATGGTAACATAGCTATTAAGTATGTGAGACAGGATTTGAACTGAGATCTTTCTGATTCCAGGTCCCTTACTTAGCCAATGAACCACCTAGACAGCAACAGCAGCAGTAGCAACAGCAGTAGCAGGAACATCCACATCAACATTATCATTTATATTCATACTCTAGGGCTTGTAGAGGAATAGATAGATAGATAGATAGATCTATAGCTATATATCTCTCTATATATATACACACATGTACACATAGTATGTGCATATACACATACAAACATATGTATGTATCTATGTATATGTAAGTACATATGTTTTATATATATATATACATATATATATATATTACTCCCCCTATTTTTTAGATAAGAAAGCTCAAGACCCCAAAAGTAAATTAGCTTTTTGGCTTGTTCATGTTTACATGGTTACTAAGACCAAATTCAAAACCAAAGATCTGATTCCAAGCCCAGATGACTTTCCGTTTTTTTTCATACCTGTTAAGGAAATGTTTCCCATGAGGGAGTTGGGTAGCTTTGTATGTAATAAAGGCTTCATGAGGGCAAGGCCTATATTATTTTTGTCTTCTTATGCCCAGTGACATCAAATAAAATGAGTTTTAAACTTGAGTGTAAGAAACTTGTGAGTATAGCCAGGGATTTCAAGGTAATTTTGCCTTTCTGGTAATACATCACCATTTACTAGATGACTTATATTTAAAAGAATAAGTAAATAATCCATGCTTGATACCGAGTATGATTCTTTTACAATTTCAAAACCAAGTCATTAGTTTCACGAGGCATATAGAGGTAAAGTGACTTGTCCAGGGTCATGCAGCTATTAAATGTTAGAGATGGTATACTCCTGTATCTATCAAGTCATTGCCTCCTAATCTGTATATAGGTAGGGGAAAAAATATAATAAGCTATAATACATGGATTGTATACATGGAAGGGAGGACAGAACACTCACTAATTTGTCATATGAGAAAACTGAGTTTAAGAAAAAGAAAGTGACATACAAGAGAACAGTCTTGGAATAATCTACAGGGTTTAGTTTTAAACCCACATCTCATTCGAATCTAGTAGGTACTTATTATAATCTGTGATTGAAAATCTAGAATTTCTGGGGCAGCTAGGTGGCGCAGTGAGTAGAACACCGGCCCTGGAGTCAGGAGGACCTGAGTTCAAATCCGGCCTCAGACACTTGACACTTGTGCTAGCTGTGTGACCTTGGGCAAGTCACTTAACCCCAATTGCCCTGCCAAAAAGCAAAAAAAAAAAAAAAAGAAAAAAAAATCTAGAATTTCTAAGAAAACAGGATAGAAGACTCAGATTACCTAAACTGAAATCTGAAGCCAGACTATCTGCTATTGTTGTACTAACTAATCTTCAATAAATCTTGAACCAATAAAATTTTATTAAATTACCTACTCCTTCTATGAAGACTCTGATGGTATGGAAGTACCTCCACAACTATGGTAGTTTTACCTCTTAGCATAAAAGCTGGTAAGGCTAAAAGTGAATTTAGTCTGATGACAAACTTTTGACTTATAGTTGGAGAACAAGTATTTCATAAGACCACTTCTAGGAGATTTCTATCTGTCAAAAAGGAGGAGGGTAGAGAAGAAGCTGAAGAGATGGTGCAGATCGCCTGGTTTGTGACAGTTGGTAGGGAGCTGATTTGCTTCATCTCATAGTTTCCCATTTTAATCATTCTTGATAATTAGTGCTAAGTGAAGTTGTTTTTATGTTGAGAAAGTATTATTGCAAATTTCATCAGTGCTTTCTAACTTTGGTGCACTTTGATAAAACTCCATTCATCCTAATCTAGTTATAGCTTTGATGGAAATGAAGATCCTTAATATGATAAAGGAGAAAGAATGAAGAGGAGGAGGAATTTTGGTCCAGGATGAGAGAGAGATTTCACATAGGATAGCAGTATAGCCTATTGAGCTAAGTGGCAACCTAGGAGTGAGTTAGAGGCCAAACCTCCTTAATCCAAACCCTAGAGTAATCCTAGCTTGTCAGAACAAACTAAAAAGCAACAAGGCAAATTGTGTCAATGACTGGTTGCAAAAGCTCTTGTGCTGAAGGTTAATCGCCCTGCCTTAGAAAATAGCCAGGAGGCTCTTCTGATCTTAAGATCTGAAATTCAGATGACTTGATTTGAAGCAATTTCCTATACAGGGATACCTCCTTTAGACATTTCTCCCATTTCAGTCCATCAAAAGACTAGGTTACGACCTTTAGTTCTCTGCCTTTCATGTTATTAAGTGAAATAGATGATCTATCCCAGTGAGAAAATCTGTATTTAAAGTTAAGTTTTAATCCTGCTGCTTTGGGGAAGGGCCCCATTTTCGTTTTTATTATTGCAGCAGGAGTTTTTTAAGAGAGAAAAAATATGCAAAGAAGTAAAGACATTCCAGAGACTAACCTGAGTGGGGAAAATATGTTGCCTTAAAAATCTGATAGCTGTTCAGGAAGTAGTTACAAGCTGGAGACTTCTGAATTTTCTTTACTAGTTTGTAGTGCTGGGAAATTTTCTTGCATTAACTACACACTTCACATTAATAGACTTTACTTGGATTTTCACATTGATTTGGATTTGATTCCTTTGGACAAGTCACTAGGTTTTCTTGGTCTGTAATTTGTGGGGCTGAGGTTAGATAGAAGTCCTCTGAGGTCCATACCTATTTTAGATCTATGGCCCTATGGAATTAAAAGTACATACTGTGTTTCAGGCACTGTGCTTGGGAAATGAAGATGGGGAGCTATGGACACTGTCCTTAAGGAGTTTGCGTTCAAATACAATTCAAAATGTCTTTACACATTGAATATGTTAATTACATGAATTTCCCTGGCATATGGGCTGGTGTTGCTGTCATTACTTCAGTTTTCCTAAACATGAGGAAAGCAAAACAGAGATTTGACTAGTCTTTTTATTTTTTTTATAATTAAGATTTTTTATTTTTAGTTTACAACACTCAGTTCCACATAACTGAGTTCCAGATTTTCTTTCTCCCCCTCCCCCTGTCCCCAAGACAGCATGGAATCTGATATATCTTCTACATATAACTTCACATTGAACTTATTTACACAACAGTCAAATTGTAAAGAAGAATTATGACCAATGGAATGAATCATGAGAAAGAAGAAACAAAACCAAAAAAAAAAGACAAAAACAAAAGAGGAAAAAATGGGGGAAAAAAGGTGAGCATAAAGTGTGCCTCAATCTGCATTCAGACTCCATAGTTCATTCTCTGGATGTAGATAGTCCTCTCCATCATGAGTCCTTTGGAATTGTCTTTGCACCTTGTATTACTGAGAAGAACAGTGTCTATCAGGGTTAGTCATCACAGAATCCATATATCTGTGGTTGTATATAATGTTCTCCTGGTTCTACTCCCCTCTCTCAGCATTATATCGTGTAGGTTTTTCAAGGTTATGAAGTCTGTATCATCCCCATTTCTTGTAGCACAGTAGTATTCCATTACCTTCATATACCGTAACTTGTTCAGCCATTCCCCAATTGATGGGCATCCCCTTGATTTCCAATTCTTTACTACTACAAAAAGAACTGTTATAAATATTTTTGTACATATGGCTCCTTTTCCCACTTGTATGATCTCTTTGTAAGGAGAGTGAGAGGTCTCTCAGATGAATCCAGAAAAAGCTCTCAGAGGAGGAAGGTAAATTGTTCTTGACTCAGTAGCGAGTGAAAACTCCTTACAGTGCAAATAGGAAATCAATTTATCAATCAATGATCTATCATTTATTGAGCATCTAATATGAACCAGACAATATATTAAGTTCCAAGAATTCAAAGATGAAATCAAAGCAGTCCCTGACCTCAAAGATTTTACATTCTAATGGAGATAGGGAACAACATGTGCACATAGAAGTATACACAAGGCAGATAAAAAAAAATGCAAGATAATCTCAGAGAGGTAGGCAGCAGTAAATTGCCAGAGAGAACAGAAAGTAGCATTTGAGCTAATTTTTGAAGGAAACCAAAGCTTTTGGTCAGGGGTGGGGTGATATGACTGTACAGGGGCAAGAAAGTATTCTAGACAAGGGTGACACAGGATGGCCCCTGTGCCTTTGCATGGAAGAACAGCAATCAAGACATTAGAAAATATGGTTGGGCAATAGTGGATTAGTAAAATGACTACACTGAGGAGTGGGGATGTTTAAATTAAAAAAAAAAAGGTGCAATTTGAAATGAATTTTTAACGTCAAACAAAGGAGTTATATTTGGTTCCAGACTTCAGAGAGTATCACTGGAGTTTATTGAGTAGAGTTTACATGGTGAAAACTATTTCAGGAATATTACCTTTGATGACTGTGTGAAGGATGGATTGAAGAGGCTGGACTTCAGGTAAGGAGACCAATTAGGCTATTGCAATAGTCCAGGTGAAAGGTGATGGTTGTGTGACGAGAGAATAAGACATATGTAATAGATGGGTAGAGATAGAAATGATATTATTTGCCAAATTGCCTGTCAAATGAGGTGAATTCAACTAAGGAGTCAAAATGGCATCAAAAGATGATGATATCCTTTGTAGTAACAAGGAAGTTTAAAAGAGGGATGAGTGTGGCTGAATAAAAGGGAATACTTTTTTGAGCATGTTACGTTTTAAAAGACTATGGAAGATCTATTTTGAGAGGCCTAATGTTCAATCTGTGATGCAGCATTAGCCTTTCTATATAAATTTGGTACTCGTTTGTATAGAGATGGTAAATGAACCTTTGAAAGTTAGCATAAGGAAAAAGTGATGCTGTAGAAAGAAAAGAGGATTCTGGAGAAAGATTTTTGATAAACTCATAGTGGGCAGGATCTGAAAGAAGATCCAAAAAAGGGCAATTAGATAGCAGGGTTAGACAGATAGGGAGAGAACACAAATGATGTGAGAACACAAATGATAACAACCCAGAGAGGGTAGGAATTCTAGAAGGAGCTACTAATCAACAATGTCAAATGCTGCAGATAAATAAGGATGGATGAGGATGAAAAAAAAAAGTATTTACATTTTGCAATGAAGAAATCGCTAATGACTTTGTTGAGAAAAGATACCACTGAATGCTTAGGTTTTAAGCCAGATTGCAGAGAATTAAGAAGAGAGTGAGAGGAGAGAAAGCAGAGGCACTAAATGTAGACAACTTTCTTCAATATTTTGCTGAGTTAGAACAGAAGAGGTATTGGATATGGAGATTCCTGAGTTTCTAGGGTCATGGCCCATTTGGCAGTACTATGGACTGTTTCTCATAATAATGTTTCTTTTTTACATTAATCATTGGAGCAATTGTTAAATTTCAGTTAAGAGTTAGTAAAAATAATGACAGACTTTTTTTGGTTTATTTTCCTGAAGCTATGAATCTTTAAATTCTATCCACAGATCAATTGGTTAAAAAATATCTAAATGGTTTGTGGATTTTTATTTCTTTGTTAAGGATACCACTTTAAATGTCTATAAGAATCAGGGGAATGTGACTTTAAAAAATTTGAGAGCTGCAGTTCCTGGGTAATAAATCATTTTATTGATAATGCTAGCCTATTATTAATAAAATGGGTTAGTGATACTTGAATGTGAAAGACTCCTCCTGGAAGCCACTCAATGATTGTATGCCCTTGGAAGGGTGGGTGTTCCTGGGGGTGCCAATAAACTCTAATTGCTCAAAAATTAATCAGTGAGAATAACTATTTTAATAAGAGAAGGACCTATTCTAATGAGGGCTAGGCAATATGACTTTTACCATGTCATCACTTCCAAATCACCCCCAGTCTTGGGCAGTTTAGACAAAGGATCCATATCCCCCCACTCAATCCTGAGTAGAACACAATGGGCTGGATTTTGATTTTCACCATAAATTCCTTGTAAGGTTGGATGGGTTAGCAAAACGTAGTGTATGGAGAATGTTAATCCTATGTACTATCAACAGTTCTGTCCTTCAGAGGCTGAGCCTTGAAATAAGGACTTTAGAAAAAAGGAGAAAACTCTGGACCTGATCCCCTGCCCCCAAATCATTGGTTATTAATTATAATTTCTCTGGAGAAACAATGAGGTAGAAAGGGAGAGACTGATGATTTAAGAGTGAAGAGGATTGTGGGAGCAATCTGCTGGAGAATATGTGATGTCATAAGGTCAAGTAAATATACAGAGGGTGCAGGCTTTCATGTGGAGAAAGGCCTGTTCTTCTGAGAAATCTGAAGTAAAGTATCACCTGGTAAAGAATGAAGTCAAGGAACTGTAAGGTAAGAAGGAGAGCAGAAAAGGGATCTCTTAGGAACTAGCTCTGATTTTCTTCAAAGTGTTTTAGTCAAGGTCTTCAACTGAGATGACAAAAGAAGAATGTGCTGTAGAATTCTAGTGGAGAGCAGAAACAAAAGATCTCAAACAACTATTATAGTGAGTACGATAGTGAAATATTGCTTTTTTTACAATGAGTTACAAGTCAGCTGAGATTAGATATCTTAAACTGGTAAACTCCCATGGTTGAGAAATACAATAATACCTGAGGCTCTATAAAACCCCAGATGCTATTATTATATGACATATGTCTTGGCTCTTTAAAAATAATTGAAACATACAAAATGTTTTGAAGTTTGCAAAATAGTAAACAGATTATAGGGGCAGCTAGGTGGCACAATGAATAGACCACTGGCCCTGGAGTCAGGAGGACCTGAGTTCAAATCCAGTCTCAGATACTTGACAACCCTGAGCAGGTCACAATCCCAATTGCCTTGCCTTTCCCTTCCCAAAAAAACAAAACAAAACAAAAAGACACTAAACATGTTACATCCTTTTAAGCTCACAACAGTACTGGGAGGTAGGGACTATTGGTATTAATACCCTTATTTTACCTATGAGGAAACAGAGGCTCAGATGCTGAGTTTTGCCCTTAGTTACATGGCTATTACATTTTAGAGAATTTGAATCCAGGTCTTCTTAACTGAAGCTTAATGCTCTAGTTAAGACCAATACATTGCACTAGTGCTAATACAACTCAAAAATAAATGGTCATAATTTAAAAATTTACTTAAGAGAACCGAAGCCACAATATTATTTCCAGAAGATAGAAAAATAATAATAAATGCCAGAAACAAAAGAGCCTCAAATTTCTCTGTCCTACTTATTCTTCCTCATCTATTTCTTGTCTGTTCTTGAAGTAAAATGTAATGAGTTAGATGTAAATGCATTCACGTCCCTGGGAATGAATCCATTAAAAATGAAATACCTAATCAAAACTTTTGTTTTATTTCTTGAATCTTTCACTGAGTTTTGAAATCTCAGTTGAGATATATTTAAAAAAATACCTGGTATGCCACATGATTTAAAACTCTTTTTTCAAGCTAACAAGTAGGAGTGCAATCTAAATATGCTTAACATATTACATTATTCATCATTGTGCTGTGGAATAAAGTTGAGAATTCGTGAAAAAAGAGGAGCTGGATGGATATGGGAGAGAAAATTATACTCCTTAATTGAATAATAGAAGTTTACAGGGTCAGGATATGTACATATTTATTTTTTCTTGCATGTTTAAATGTCCAGTTACCTGAATATAAATGTGAACAATTGGTTACATCATATATACATGGCCAGTTGCTAGTAGCTAGTATATACACATGGTCAGTTACTTTTTTGTATCAATGGTAAGTAACCTGAATATTTTATGACATATTTTCTGCATGAGTATGTGGCCAGTTTTCTGCATATATCTGGTTAATTATTGAATATATGAATATGGTAAGCTTCGCACCATTTTTAATCTTCCATGAAACTGACTTTATGCTCCAGAGAATTTTAGGTTGAGGACCTCCATAGCTCTGTGTTTATCTACAACTATATTGTGAACCCCCAATGTTAGGTGAGATTCATTAATAACATAAAGGCACTATCTGGAGTACATAAAAATTATGTCTCAAGCCCAACAGCAAGAGATAGAAAGAGAAATTCCATTTAAAATTACTGTAGACATTATAAAATATTTGGGAGTTGTAAGGTCCATCAGTAAGTGAAAGATCTTTCCTACCCATTGAATAGGCCTCAGGTGGGGCCACCAAAGGGAGGGCTGATTAGAGGCAGGCTCATACCTTTGTGATGTGAATCAGAGGTTAAAGACCCTTCCCACCCACTCAAAAGACCCCAAGTGGGGCCAATTAAAGGAAGTTTAATTAGAGGTTTGTTTGTAGGCAGGCCTAATCCCTTTACTTATCAGGCTCTAAGCCTCAGACCCACACCCTTTTGCTAATTGGGTTTGAAGCCCCCAGGCCCCAAAAAGAGTACATACACCCAGAAGGTAGCCATTGAGAATTGAGAATTCAGAAGTCAGAAGAGAAGCCCAAATTCAGCCCAAAGAGAAGGAGACAACAGAGCTGCAGAAAGAGTGGGGAGCAGAGAGTGGAAACCAGAAAGCTGCAGAGACCAGAGAATTGAGGAAGGAAAGAATGCAGGCAAACAGAGAGTTAGGGTTCCTGAGTGATTGTTTACAGGAAGGCCCTGGGGGTGGGGGTGGGGAAGGTTATAGGATGACTTGTTTCCTTACTATAATAGTGTGTTGTAATTTCTTTGTTGGTACATTGAGGTGGGCTTACTGGTTTTGGATTATAATTACTGCTACATCAAGCTGGAGGTATTGGTCCTTGGATTTGATCCTCTGGCATCTAAATAAATGTTATACTTTCTCTGCCTTCTACCTAGAGAGATTTTCATACTTTGTAATTCTAAACCATACAGGCATATTCATGGTTATCCTCAAGGTCCTGAATCTTGCCTCACTGATACAGGAGTCTATCTGCCAAAACAAACCCAGGAATTATATGAACACAATTACAAAAGACAAATAAAGTCAGATATAAACAATTGGGAAAACATCAGTTACTCTTGGTTGGCCCAAGCTAATATAATAAAAATGACAATTTTACCTAAATTAATTTACTTGTTTAGTGCATACCAATTAAACTACCAAAAATTATTTTATAGATCTAGAAAAAATAATAAGCAAATTGATCTGGAAGAAAAAAAGGTCCAGAATATCAAGGAAATTAATGAAAATAAATGCTAGGGAAGGTGGCCTAGCTAAACCATATCTTAAACTGTATTATAAAGCAGCAGTCATTAAACTACTTAGTACTGGCTAAGAAATAGAGTGGTGGATCAGTGGAAAAGGTTAGATGCGAAAGACATAGTAGTCAATGACTATAGTAAGCTACTGTTTGATAAACCCAAAGACTCTAGCTTCTGAGATAAAAACTCACCATTTGACAAAAACTGCTGGGAAAACTGGAAAATAGTATGGTAGAAACTGAGCATAGACCAATATCTTATACCATATACCAAAATAAAGTCAAAATGGGTTCACAATTTAGATATAAAAGCTGATACTATAAGCAATCTAGGAGCGCAAGTCTATCAGTAAGTCAAGATTTATCAAAAGCTTCTGCCACATCTGTCTCCCCAAGCTCCATGATCTCTTTTTATACAGTCCTTAGAGGTCAACCGATCCAGTAGAATGTCTTTAATAGACCAGAACTTAGGTGCAGACCATTGGCTCTGGTCTTAGCAACTCCCCTTTGGGCCCTGGGGGCTTCCTGCCCACTTTGGCTTAGCACCTAGCAAATAGGGGTTTGTGGCCAACTTAGGAGCAAAGATCTAATCAGATCTCTCTTTGTTGGCCCCACCTGGAGCCCCACCTGAAGCCTATTCAATGGGCAGGAAAGATCTTTTCACTTACTGATTGGCTTTACAGCTTCTGAATTCTGCTGCTCTCAGTTCTGCTACTCTCATTTCTAGACTCTCTTTATATACAGTCTTAGCCAGCATCTGACTGGCTAGAACTCAGGTTTCTGATTGACTGAATTCATGATTGACTAGAACTCAGTGCACATACCATTTGCTCTTGTCTTAGCAACTCCCCTTAGGGTCCTGAGGGCTTCATGCCCACATCAGCTTAGCACCTAGTAAGTAGGGGCTTTAGGCACACTTACAAACAAAAATGTAATCAAGCTTTCCCACCTAGGTCCACCAGAGGCCTACTGAATTGGTGGGGAAGATCTTCACTCAACTTAATACTACAGCAAGGAATAGTTTACTGTCAGATTTATGGGAAAGAGAATAATTCATGACCAAACAAGAGCTAGAAAGCATTACAAAATGCAAAATGGATAATTTTGATTATGTTAAATTGAAAAGGCTTTGTATAAACAAAGCCAATGCAACAAAGATTAGGAGGGAAGCAGAAAATTAGGAAAGAATCTTTACAACCAATGTCTCTGATAAAAGCCTCACTTCTAAAATACATAGAGAACTGGGTCAAATTAATAAGAATACAAGTCATTTCCCAATTGTTAAATGGTCAAATGATGTGAACAGGCAGCTTTAAGAGGAAGAAATTAAATATATCTGTAGTCATATAAAAAAATGCTCTAATTCGCTAGTGATTAGTGAAATGCAAATCAAAATAATTCTTTGGCACCACATCTCTCCTGTCAGATTAGCTAACATGACAAAGCATGAAAATCATAAATGCTGGAGAGGATGTGGGAAAATTGGAACATTAATGCATTGTTGGTGGAGTTGTGAATTGATCCAACCATTCTGGAGAGCAATTTGGATCTTTGCCCAAAGGGCTATAATAATGTGCATACCATCTGACCTAGCAATATCACTTTTGGGGCTGTAACCCAGAGAAATCACACAAGTGGGAAAAGGACCCATATGTTCAAAGATATTTATAGAAGCTTTTTTTGTGGTGGCAAAGAATTGGAGATCAAGGGGATGCCCATCAATTGATGAATAGCTAAACAAGTTGTGGTGTATACATGTAATGGGATACCATTGTGCTGTAAGAAATGAGGAGCAGACAGACTTTCTAATAATCTAGAAAGACTTCTCTGATGTGATGCTGAGTGAGAGGTGCAGAACCATGAGAACATTATACATGATTACAGATACATGGTATCTCCGATGACTAACTTTGATAGACTTGGCTCTTCTCTGCAATGAAAGGTTCTAAGACAACTCCAAAGGACTCATGATGGAAAAAGGACTCACATCCAGAGAAACAATTACAGAGTCCAAATGTAGACTGAAGCTAACTGATTTGCTCTCTTTTTTTTTTGTTTCTGTTTTGTTTCTTCTTTCTCACGGTTCATTCCATTGGTTATAATTCTTTACAACTTGACTATTGTGAAAATATGTTTATTGTGAAGGTATGTGTAGAACCATCTTGGGTAGAGAAGGGAGAAGAGAGGAAGGGGGAGAAAATTTGAAATTCAAAAACTTGAGGAATTGAATGTTGTAAACTAAAACTAAAAATTAATTTATTAATTAATAATAATTAAAGAAATGATGTCCCACATGGGTATAGGATAACTGATATAGTTAATGCAATCTGATAAAAATATTGAAATCCATACTATATTCAAGACAATGTACTAGAGTAAGACATTGAGGATATTAAGTAAAAGGAAAACAGTACCTGCCCACAAGTAGACATTCTACTATGGAATATAAAACATTATGAAAGGCTTTTAGGTTTAGACATATGCAGATCTAAGGAAATGAGATGGTTTGGCTTGGAGGAAATAAGATTGGGGCAGGGGGTACACTCATGACAGATGAGTTAAGTATGTGAAATCATGTAATGTGGAGGAAAAATTAGAATTATTTTCTTTTCTCCTAGAGAGCAGAACCAGAACGAATGGGTACAAGTTGTAAAGAGGCATATTTCAACTTGAAATCAGGGGTAAAACAACACCAACAAAACCTTCTTAACAATGACAGCAGTTCAAACATGGGTGAAATGCATTTTCTTGAGAGGTGGTGCTTCTTTAAAACTGTCTTGAAGACATCTTTGGACATCTTTGGAAGTCTTTAAGAGGGAGGTAAACAATTATCTGTCTGATAGGCTGTAGCATGAATTCTTTCATTTATGCATTGGGCTAGCTGGCTGCTAAGGTCTTTTTCAATTATAAAATTACATGATTCTTTGACTAGTGGATAAAGTTTGTGACTGAGAGTTATGATGAGCCAAGTTCAAATTCCACTTATATCCTTACTAACTGACCCTGGTCAAGTCACTTAAAATCTGAGAGCTCCAATTTTCTTCAAACTCTTGGGGTTGCTGTGAAGATTGATAATTTATGTAAAACTTTTTCAGTCCTTAAAGGGTGTACCCATGTGAGCCATCATTATTCTTCCTGTGAAAATATAAATTACCCACACTGCAGCTGTATATCTCTTAACTCCTATAAGAGCTTACTTGAAAAGAAGATTGATGGGAGGACTCAACAATCAGGTACTAATGGTTACTTTATTATCTTTACAAAATAGCTTTACTGTATTGCTTAGAAAGGACCACGTCAAATTAAACACAGGGCTGTGTGTGTGTGTGTGTGTGTGTGTGTGTGTGTGTGTGTGTGGTTGGGTGAACAAGCCTGCCTCTTCTCCAAAACCATCTAGTAATTGCTGAATAAGTCTCTGCCAGAAAGGTTAATGTGGAAATGTAACAAAGAGTTCCTTTCCTTAGCCTCCTTCACGACAAAGAACGCTGTTAAGAATTACTCTTTTCTATGAAGAAATTTGCCTTTGAAAAATTTGTAATCAAAGCAAATGAGAAGGCTGTACAACTTTGTATGTGCACATGCTTAAAATTCATGCTTATCTGTTTCATATTTCTAACCCATTAACTTGTGACATCATCAGGTTTATGAACCTTTTAAGTGCCTTGAAGGCAGGAACTGTGTCATTTTTCATATTTGGTCATATCTAAATATTTCTAGAATGTAGTACAATACCTGAACATAGTAGGTACTTAATAAGTTGAAGTGATTTTTTTTTTCCTAAATATAGACACACCTAAATTCTTTCAATCAGTAGAGGAAACAAAGTACCTTAAGATTATTCTGATCATTAAAGCTATACCTGGCAACTTTTGCACTCCGGGGAGATACCACAAACTACCTTACGGGGGTATAGAAATCCCCTGATAAACAGAGGCTTTCACTGGAGGAGAGGAGGGAAAAATCAGTGTTTACTCCAGCATGCTACCTGGTATCTTCCATTTTAATAATTATTTTTGCTAAATACATGCTAAACTATGCTGCAGTAAGACTTCAAGTAGTGTCCTAAATGTGCTACCGTGGACAAAGGCACAATATCTTCACTCTTTATAGTTCTTATAATTCTAGTTTTGGAGAAAATCTCGTGGTACAGATGTAGTAGCAAAATTAAATCTGGCCCTGCAATAAAATTGTGGGGAAAAATGATTTTCTTAGTGTTTCATTTAAGGACTGTTATATACAAGTGTTTCTATTACCCCTTCTCACCTGTAGTCATTTATCTTTATAAGGATAATTGAGTATAGTGCCTCTATCCATATATTCCCTGACTATTTAATGACGCCTAATACTAATTGAAAAGCTTCTATGGTGTCATCATCCTATCCATAAATCTGTGTATTTATGGCACTACTACGCCCATAGCATCTCCATGTTTTGACCTGTGCGCCATTTTAGCGTTGGGCAATAAAAAAGAAAGGAATTATATCTTCCAATATAAAATCCTTCCTTGCTCATGAACATACATTTTTCTTGTCGAGAAAAGCAATACCTCTTTAAACTTTCTTCTTTAATTTCCTCCAAAATGGCTTTATAGTTCTTAAATTGTATAATTCTTTTTAGTAACTACATTGTTGGAAGATCAGTTAATCACACAGTAACAGTGTGAAGCTTTTGTTTTCATTTTGGTGTTGACCTTCAACATTATGATGTGACTTCTATTAGATTTGAAAGACATATATTTTTTAAAGTCCTTAATAGCAATGCTTGTAACTCTCAGGCTAAAGCTTTTTCCCCTTTTCACCCCTCTCTAAATCTACTTAGGCATTTTTTTTTTACTTTGTAACCTATTTTCAACATTCAACGATGAAAGTCAGGTAAGCTAGATTTACCTTAGGTTTGATAAATTGGCAATCTCAAGAATGGCAATAAGCTAGACCTTGTTTTCACGTATGGCAGAAAACGGTCTTTAGCAAGTTGCATGTCCCTTTCTGCAGCTCTAGAAAGAATGGATAAGCTGTATTCCTAACAATATGATTGAAGGCAGGTCTGTTGGCTTGGCACCCAATTGCAGAACATTCTGAGTAGTGTTCAGAGAACCCCTTAAGCTTGCGTGTAAGAAGGGTCCTTTTGTACAACAAAAAAGAAAAAAAAACTAATTTTGAATCTTTCTTTCAATTTAATTTGAATATATATATATATATATATATATATATATAATGTGTATATCTACATGTATATGTACATGTGGGGAGAGAGAGAGAAAGAGAGAGAGAGAGAGAGAGAGAGAGAGAGGAATCACTGAGAAGTCTGATATGTGTCGAAGGTTGAAATAAAACTTGAAATTTAAAAAAAAGTTTAAATAAAAGGTTTAAATAAAATTACCTGGACCTTATTGTTTAGTGGTTCATAAGTTGTTGATGCTATTCAGTAGTTTCAGTTGTGATCCCATTCTGGGTTTTCTTGGCAAAGTTACTGTAATGTTTTGCCATTTCCTTCTCCAGCTCATTTTACAAATGAGAAAACTGAGGCAAACTCAAGTCTTTCAGGCTCCAGGTCCAACACTTTATAACCTATACCACTTAGCTGCCTCCAAGTGGCCCATATGTTTACCTACATAACTGTGACTACAACAACAAAAAATAGGGTACTAGTTTTAGCACAGATTTTACATTAAATTTCCTTTATAATCTTGTTCCATGTAACAATATTGAGATTATTATCCAGTAGTCTTCTTTATCCACTTTAACTAAACTAGCTACCTGCCTTCTGACTTCTGGTTAAAATGGTAAGATGAAAGGTAATAGAGGACTCTCTCAATATAATTTTTACCAATGGTTTAAAAAAGGATCCATATCAAATAATGGCAAAGAAATTCAGTTAAAACTATAATTAGGCAATGAATGAAACTATCAACAAATGTTTATTAAGCTCTGACATTTGCCAGACACTGTGCTAAGTATGTGTGTGTGTATGTGTGTGTGTGTGTGTGTGTGTGTGTGTGTCTTTGTAGCCATTCATTTTAGCAATTTCTCGTTTGTGAATATTTGCTCTGGTGAACTTCATTGCCTCAACTGCTACTCATTCATTGCATACACTTTCTATGGAAGAGGTTCCCAATTCAGTGTCTATAAACATTTTTGTTAATGTTTTGAGGTAATGAATAGACTCTGGCTTCATTCTCCCTAAATAAGACCACCTACATTTTTGACTCAAGTTTCCAGGGGTGCACTAAGGCGTTTAGGGTGGTTTTTCTCTGCTGTCATAAACCAAAGCCCTATCTATCCCTTCTCCCCTAGTCTCCAGTGGCTAGTGACCCAGATTCATTTAACCATTCAGCATCAATTAGCTTCTACAAAAGTATATTTACTTTGAAACTTTGGAAAATACAAACGTATAAAAAGCACCACCCCCAACACCTAGTGGACACATTATCCATTCTACCAGAAGTAACAAGCACCTCCCAAATACAGCCTGAACTTGATTAAAATATAATTGGGAAATATTTAACAAAATAAATATAAATACAATAAAACATAGATGACATTACAGTTAAAAATGAAATTAATAGGTGGATTGCAGGGATCCTTATTTATCAATTAGTGGCTTTTTTTGGATTTGACACCATTGCTCTATATCTCAATCTCTGAGGAGAGTGAGTTCACTCAGAACAGTTTAAATATCACATTAGCTCCCCCAAGTTCATATCCAGAAGCAGAATGATAGCTAGATGAGTCCTTGCTTAATGGATTGGGCTGGACTGGGAACTGGATATCGCTTCCAAAGTTCATGCCTTGCTTCTCATGGCATGATTGGTACATTGGCTACAGAACTCAGATTTTGGAACACTGAGACCCCATTGTTCCCAGGAGACTTGTTCACCTGACCTTTTAAAACTCACATAACTAAAGCCTCTTAATTCATCTCTTGCATTTAAAATGGGAAAAGAGAAACAGGGATGTGAAAAGACTCTTGTCTCTTATTACATGCCTTCAGATCAAGAGGGTAGCAGAAATAAACGTCTGAAGATCTGCTTAGCTACCAAGTTTGGAAATCCCCACTCCCAGTACATTCTAGCCATACATCCAATCCATAAACATTTAACCCATGTTGAACAGACCAAAGCCAATTATAAAATGGCTACACATGCTCAGATCTCTCCAAGACACTTCCATTACATCATTACAACTCTCCAAGTAGTAAAGTCCCTAGCCTTTTCCATGTGAATAACATTAATGGCATTCTGCACATATACTATAGTGTACATCCACTGATAACTGTATTCTAATATAATTTGTTTACTTTGTAATCTAATGTATTTTATTTTATGTATTAAACATCATTCTGAGAAGGGGTACATAGGCATCACTGGCCTGCCACATGTTTCCATTATATGAAGCATTTTAAGAACCCTTGTTCTATGGTATCCAGCTTAATGGATATGTATGAGATTTCATTCTTCCACATTCCTTTTAATTTAAAGCCATTTTTATTAGATTTGCAAGACATCAGTCAAACACATTCCTACCCTTTGTTAAGTGCTGTCATCAGCCCCAGGAACCCTCACTCCAGAAATACAGATACCATTCTTAGACAATACATTTTTAGACATTTGTTAAATTCCCTCCCTCTCCCTTTTTTTCCTCTTCTGTATCTATTTCCTTTGATGAGCATTAATGAGTCTGGCACAACTTGTCTCTTTATTGTCTTATTTTCTTATCCCACATTTTGTCATTATTACAAAAGGGGGGTGTGTATGTGTGTGTGTGTGTGTTTTCCTTTGGTAGTGTTATGTTACCTATCTTTGTTTCCTCATATGTAAAATGAGGATGCTGGACTACATGTTTTCTGATACATTGTCTGTTTTTACATTAATGAAGCCATGATGATCATTTTAGCTGTCATTTTGTGCATTCTATATTAGATACTAGGGTGTCCCACATGCCTTCATTGTTACATTTGACAGCAAGTTGGTTCAAGGTTAGATAGTAAATTGTTTCTTGTTTTAGGTAGGGATATTAAGGAAATCTTTATTCTGCAATAAAAAAAACAAGAAACATGGTACAGGGAAATAAAGCTTTTGCTTTGGAGTCAAAGGACATGAATTTTAATCCTCAGTCAAGAAAGATCTGTCTCCCTCTCTGGGCCTCAGTTTCCTCATATGCAATAATAACAAGCAATTAAAATGATCATAAGTACCTCACTAGCACAATACATAGAGTGCTAGGCTGAGTCAGGGAAACAGGTTCATATTTAGCCTCAGGTACTTCCCAGCTCTGTAACTTTGGGCAAATCACTTAAATTCTATTTGCCTCAGTTTCTACAGCTGTCAAAATAAGGATAAATCTTAGGTGAATACCTATCTCACAGAACTGTGGTGATAAAATGAGATAATATTTGCAAAGTTACAGACATACACTAGGTACTATGTAAATGCTAGTTATTAGTATGAGTTTTATTATAGGTAGCATTTATATAATATTATATATATGCTATCTCATTTAATGTTCACACTAACCCTGTGAGGTAGGTCATTGTTTCCTATTTCACAAAACAAGGAAACTGAGGCTCAAAGAGTTTAAATGATTCTCTACACAGTTAAATACCTTAGGCCTGACTCATTCTAAGTTCTTTCTCACGCACACTGTGACACCTAGCTGCCTCCATGAAATGAAGCAATTGGTTTAATGATTTCTAAAACCCATTACACTCTAACTCTGGGAATCAGTAAAGATATATGTACTAAGAACCTACTTCCTCTGAGACAGCGGTCTTGATATTCAACCTGGATAAATATATCAGATTCTTAATGAATTATTATTATTTTATTTTTAGTCTTCCTTGGCATGTCCTTCCCCTTGAAAAAAATGCATCAATCCGTAATTTCCAACCTAGGCAAGTAAGGTATATTTTCTTAAGAGAGGAGCTATTTAAAATTATTAATTACTATCAAATTTATTTTTAAAATGTTGACCACATTTCCCTGATAACTAAAAGAAATGTGTTTTTCCCCCTCCTCAAAGGTGTTTTAACAATCACTTTTTTTGTGATGTCCTATAGGGAACAATGTCAAGTGAGGTTTTTTAATTTTCATCACAAAAGTGAAGAGTTATAGATATTTAATTGTGTCCCAAAGAGTACCCAAGAGCTTCTTAGACAATAATGAAGAATACTTTATTTGCTTGATGCTACAGGGAAGATTGATCATGTTAGAATGTGACAAGGTGACTAGGGAAGCACCATCTTTTTTCCTTAAAAATGCTCAATGTAATCTTTAATAACTGCAAATGGTGAGAATTCCGGGATTGGTCAAGCTACCAATAGTGAAGTTCCATTCTCAACACATAGTATATCATTGTTTATATATTAACAATCAATATACAGTTAATGTGTCCACATCACAGGAATTAGGGGCACACTACCCACATGATATGGAAAATATGCATAAATTTTTTTGACCTTCCCTTCATACCATGAAGTCTGAATTTTTTTCTTTTTCTTTTATAAGATTATTACAATACCTATTGTAAAATTTGGGTTAAGAATTTTATCATAGGTTCTGTGTCATCTGTTGGCCTTTGTGTCTCATTGGCTGCTTCTACAAAACTCCAAAAAAATTCCCATTTAATTTATTATGCCAACTGGAGAGATATAGAAACCATGATGGGGAAAGATGCAATGTGGAAGGGATAACTGTCAATGTTTCCAGCCTCCTGAATGACTTATACATAGCCTTTTAGCTATTACTAAGGAAAGTCTTTAACTGAAAACTGATAGCCAGAGGCAACATGGGCTTTGTGTTAAAGAGATAAAAGTAGATTAACAAGGTTGTAGGCTTCAATATAGTTTTCATGTCTATATGGTTTCAAATGCAAATATTAGCAACAACAAAGTGTTAGGTGGTCATTTCATATTCTTAATATCCCAGATCCATCTCAAAATCATTGCAAAATATTGGTGAATGAGGATTATTATTGGATTGATAATAAGAAGATGCCTTAGAAGTCATCAAATCCAGCTACCTTCATTTAACAGTAAGGAAAGGGAGGTCAAAAGAGGAGAAGTGACTTGCACAGGACTCTGTAGATTGTAAGTAAAATAGCTATGATTAAAACATAGGTCCTCTGAATCTAAAACCTGGGCTCACTTACTCCACTTCACATTATCTGGGGCACTCTTATTATGTGCTCAGTGTAAGTGAAATTAATCATACTTCAGGTTCCCTTAGTTCAATCAAATCCCTCTCTTTGTATATTAGATTTTAGACTATTTTTTGGCCTCCATAAAGTTATATTCAAATATTTCAACATGGCGGAGTGGTTGTTACGATAACTTTCTTTTTAAAAGTACTTTAAGTACTTTTAAAGTACCTACATAATGTCATTTGAACTTTGCAAAAGTTCTCTGAGGTTTGTGTTAGTATTCGTATTTTGTAGACTAAGAAATTGAGGCTATTTCAGCTTTGGCAAATTACCCAGAACCACATTGTTAGTCTATCAGTGATTCTCAAGAAAGGTCTTCAAAACTAATGTAGCACTCTGTCCACTCTACTAAACTTCCACACTGGTACTTAAGCCATCAGTCCATTAGTCTTGGCGGGTATTATCATGCTGGAGGGTTTTTTTGATGAAACTGTTTACAGAATGGGCTTACTCTTCAAAGAATATTCTGCCTAAATTATAGAGAAACTCATCACTAGTTGGTTACCCATCTGATAAAGTTAATAAGTCAAGCAATCAACCATTTATGAAGCACTGAAAATGTATCAGTCTCTATGCTAAGCTGATGGGAAGAAGTCTTAGACCATGTCAATCTATTAGACAAAAATTGTTTTCCATGTGGCTCTCAGTCATGCGAGTTTCTTCCACTTCTGCAGTAAGGTGATCATACTAATAGGTAGAATTTATGTAACTTTGCTAAATTCCTTGGAACTATTATTTCATATTGTCTTCACAACCACTCTGGAAGATAGGTGCTATTATTATCATCCCCATTTTATAGATGATGTAACTGAGAGAGGTGGAGGTTCAGTGACTTGCTCAGGGCCATGGAGCTAGGAAGTATATTGACTAGGAAACTAGGGATAGCTAGGTGGCACAATGAATAGAGTGCTAGGCCGGGACTCAGGAAGAATCATCTTCCTGAGTTCAAATCTAGTCTCAGTCACTTACTAGCTCTTTCACCTTGGACAAGTTACTAAACGCTATTTGCCTCAGTTTCCTCATCTGTAAAGCAAGCTGGAGAAGGAAATGGCAAACCACTCAAGTACCTTTTCCAAGAAAATCCCAAATGGGGTCACAAAGAATGAGATACAATTGAAAATGACTAAACAACGAATGTAAGGCTATATTTGAACTCATGAAGTTTGACCCACATTTGCTGCAGGAGGTTAGGGTGTATACTATCAAGTAAATAGTCATTTAAATTTATATTTGATGTGGTAAGCACCTAACTATTATACTTCCCAGAGTATATGTAGGTGGAGAAATATTTGTTGCATCTTGAAAATGTAACATATATTTTCCTGTGAAGAGAGATCTCATGGAAAATATCAAACTGTTTATTCTATTTCTGCTCCTGTAGTACAGAGTTTACAATGATTATTTAAAAGTTATTTTGAAGCTTTTAAAAATATTAACAGGATTACACACCATGCAACAGAGAGGGAGAAAAAGAGAGAGAGAGAGAGAGAGAGAGAGAGAGAGAGAGAGAGAGAGAGAGAGAGAGAGAGAGATAATGAGATAATGAGCCTAATTATTCCTGTTATGGATTATTTCATCTCTTCTTCCTTCTCCTTTGAAATAACAAAAGACATTCCAGGGATAAGAGATGGAATAAAGAGAAGTAAAAGTCTTATGAATGTCTTTCCTTCAGAAATCTTGGAGAATCTACAATTTCAGTTGAAATGACAGTGAAAGTTATTACTATTTTTGAAGGAGAAAAATCACAGAGGAAACATAAAATGACATACTTCTACAAATTGACAGAAATTATTGTGATTTAGAAACAAGAAAATGAAATTAATGATTATTAGAATACAAATCTAGCCACACCTTGCAATAAATGGGTGGAATTATTTTTTTTTCTTTCCTTACCAGTGACTGTATTTATCATTCAGATGCCTGCACAGAAAATGCTGGGCAGATATTTTAACTTTAGCATTTCAAAAGTGCTTATAGCATTGCAAAGGGAAGGGGAAACTGTTTGGAGCTATATTTATATGCAAAATTTTCACATTTCTCCTTTTACTTCTTTGTTTCATTTGTTGAAACTTCTAAGTGAAAAAAATATATAAAATTGATAGAGTTAAGTTAAAATTGCATATGTGTATATATATATATATGTATGTGTGTATCTCTATATACACAAAAATACATATTTACACACATAAATAATATACTTGCATATACTTGCATACATGTAATGCATGTATATGGGATATATAGAGACAAAGGTATAGGTATGTGGCTTGAAATGTAAATGTTGTATTTTAAGAGAAATACCACATGGTCTCAAGAAAAAGGAAAGACAAACACATTTCTGAAGCCCCATAATGCCCTCAAAATGAATAATGTTAGTTGCTCAGTTCTACAGAACTTACACGGTATTGTGCATGATTTTGAGATGCATAAACTAGTTAATATATTGGGAGAATAGATTCAAACATTAACAGAGATAAAATGTATATTTTCTCCTGAACTATTATTTCTTATATTAAAATTTAGCAGTAAAATAGATTTTAAAAAACCTTTTAATTTTATATCACAGACATTTCTCAATATACCATTCCTTTTAAGAAGTCAGGGAACCTTACTTTTAATAGGAAAATAATTCCTTTTAAAGGAAAATAATTAAGCAATAACAATGCATGGAACATGTCTGATAGTCTGTGACTCATTGTACCACAGTCCTTTGCCCTGCCAAAAAAAGGGAAGACTGGGAGGGTGGAGCCAAGATGGTGGCTGAATAGCAGGGAGTAGCGTGAGCTCCCTGCTGAGTCCCTCCAAAAACCTATAAAAATGGCTCTTAACCAATTCTAGAACTGCAGAACCCACAAAAGAGCAGAAGGAAGCGGGGATCCAGCCCAGGACAGCCTGGATGGTTTCTGGGTAAGGTCTACCCTCCACGGACCTGGGAGCCGAGCGGAGCAGAGCGCAGCATGGGTGGTGCGGACCAACCAGCCCAGAAGCCCAGCAGAGCATGCCCTAGCACCCTAAATAAGTGAGCTGCAGCAGTAACCACACTTCTCAACCCACAAACACCAAAGACAACAGAGAAGATTAGTGGGAAAAGCTGTGAGAGTGGAAGGAGTTTGGGTTAGGCTACAGCCCCGGGGGCAGCAGAGGTGGGGCAGCTACAGAACTACAGCTGCAGTTGCTTCCTGCCCCAGGCCCACCTGTTCAGAGGAATTAAGTGGCAGGTCAGAGCAGGAGTGCAGAGCCTGCTGTAGATCTAAGTCCAGTCTGTGTTGGGGCTTCTTGGGGAAGGAGGAGTGCTGGTGTGGCAGAGCTGGCACAACCCCCCAACCTTGAAACATAGAACTCTTTAGTCTACAAGCAGTCATACCCTGCTGAAAAACTCAAGGGTCAAGTTAGTTGGTTGGCAATATGGCCAGGCAGCAAAAGCGCACCCAGATTCAGTCTCAGACTTTGGAATCTTACTTTGGAGACAAAGATGACCAAAACATACAGGCAGAAGAAGTCAATAAAGTCAAAGAGCCTACACCAAAAGCCTCCAAGAAAAACATGAACTGGTCTCAGGCCATGGAAGAGCTCAAAAAGGATTTGTAAAAGCAAGTTAGAGAAGTAGAGGAAAAATTGGGAAGAGAAATGAGAAGGATATGAGAAAACCATGAAAAACAAGTCAATGACTTGCTAAAGGAGACCCAAAAAATGCTGAAAAATACACTGAAGAAAACAACACCTTAAAAAATAGACTAACTCAAATGTCAAAAGAGCTCCAAAAGGCCAATGATGAGACGAATGCTTTGAAAGGCAGAATTAGCCAAATGGAAAAGGAGGTCCAAAAGACCACTGAAGAAAATACTACCTTAAAAATTAGATTAGAGGTCTAGAATATCTAGGGTATTAATGAAAACACATGCTAGAGAAGGTGGACAAGCCATACCAGATATTAAATTGTACTACAGAGCAGCAGTCATCAAAACTACCTGGTACTGGCTAAGAAACAGAGGTGTGGATCAGTGGAATAGGATAGGAATACAAGATGGAGAAGTCAACAACTATAGCAATCTACTCTTTGATAAACCCAAAGAGGCCAGCTTCTAGGCTAATAATTCACTATTTCACAAAAACTGTTGGGAAAATTGGAAAATGGTAGGACAGAAACCGGGCATAGACCAATATCTTACACCATATACCAAAATAAAGTCAAAATGGGTTCATGATTCAGGAGCAAAGGCTAATACTATAAGTAATTTGGGAGAGCAAGGAATAGTTTACTTATCAGATTTATGGAAAAGAAAAGAATTCATGACCCAACAAGAGATAGAGAGCATTACAAAATGCAAAATGGATAATTTTCATTATGTCAAATTGAAATATTTTTGTACAAAAAAAGGCAGTGCAACAAAAATTAGGAGGGAAGCAGAAAATTGGGAGAAAATCTTTACAACTAGTATCTCTGATAAAAGCCTCATTTCTAAAATATGCAGGGAACTGAGCCAAATATATAGGAATAGAAGCCATTCCCCAATTGAGAAATGGTCAAAGGATATGAACAGGCAGTTTTTAGAGGAAGAAATTAAAGCTATCTATAGGCATATGAAAAAATGCTCTAAATCACTACTGATTAGAGAAATGCAAATCAAAACAACTCTTAGATACCACATCTCTCCTGTCAGATTGGCTAAAATAACAAAACAGGAAAATGATAAATGCTGGAAAGGATGTGGGGAAATTGGAACACTGTTACATTGCTGGTGGAGTTGTGAGCTGATCCAGCCATTTTGGAGAGCAATTTGGAACTATGCCCAAAGGGCTACAAAAATGTTCATACCCTTTGACCCAGCAATACCACTTCTAGGGTTGTACCCCAAAGATATCACACAATCACACATATGTACAAGGATATTTATAGCAGCTCTTTTTGTGGTAGCCAAGAATTGGAGTCAAAGGGATGCCCATCAGTTGGGGAATGGCTGAACAAGCTGTGGTATATGAAGGTAATGGAATACTATTGTGCCATAAGAAATGGGGATGATACGGACTTTGTAACAACCTGGAAAAACCTACACGACATAATGCTGAGTGAGCGGAGCAGAGCCAGAAGAACATTGTACACAACCACAGATATATGGATTCCATGAGGACCAACCCTGATGGACTTCGCTCTTCTCAGTAACACAACGTGCAGGTGCAACTGCAAAGGACTCATGATGGGATGGAGAATGCTATCTACATCCAGAGAAAGAACTATGAAGTTTGAATGAAGATTGAGGCACACTTCATGCTGGCCTTTTTCTCTTCT